>NW_027332031.1:1190705-1328901 GCF_048418815.1 Hemitrygon akajei
AGGAATTATAGCAGCATGAAGTTGGAGCTGCTTGCACTTAAGTGGGCTGTAGTAGAGAAATTTTGTGGGTACTTGTTGGGCTCCAAATCCACTGTAATCACTGACAATAACCCCCCTTATCCCACCTGAAAACTGCCAAATTGGGAGCAGTGGAGCAGGGATGGATCTCACAGCTGTCAGTGTTTGACTTCGATGTCCAGTATCGTCCGGGTCAGAGCAATACCGTGGCTGAGTCGGGAGGTAGGGTCTCGGACAACTCCAGCCACAGTTCTGGGGACTGCAAACTAGAGCACCATCTCCAAATAACATTCAGAATTGGGTTGAAAACAGTTGTTCACAATGTCCCAGAAACATGCGCACCTTTTTCAATGGAAATTTGCTGCTGAATTCTAAATTGTCAGCTCGTTTCTGTTTGTGCACTTTGTGTCGATTCACCCTGTGACTTCCAGTTCACCAGAGAGTCCGCTAGAGAGCACCGACCTTAGTGTGTGATCTGTGGGATGGTGCATGTGGAGACGGTGAACGCTGAGATGGAGAGCACTGAGTGATAACAGGAGTTAACCCTTGCTAATGGCAGCAGAACAATGCCTCAGGGGAAACTGAGGCGCAGGGTTTGTAATAGTGTGCTGAAACTCAGAGAATTGAGCATGAGGTGGTAGACATGATCTGTATTCACACTCTTCAATATAGTCATGTAGAGATACAAAGCAGAAATAGGCCTCACAGAGCTCGCACAATCAGCTGCCCAGTCTCATTAATCGTTAGTTTATTAGAGTTATTGAGTCATACAGCACAGAAAGAGGACAATCTGGCCACCAATTCCACGCTGACTAGTGAGTACCCATCCATATTAAACTCCTCCTCTTGAACTTGGCCTATAGCCTTCTATGCCTGGGCTTGTCCTGACATTTTGGCAATGTTATCAGTGATTCAGCTTCCATCCCTCTCTCAGACAGTGTCTCACTTCTCTCTGGGTGCCAAAGGTCCCCATCTGATCGCCTCTAAATCTCTTACTCCTTACCTTTAATTTATATCATAGAAGCATAGAAAACCTATAGCACAATACAGGCCCTTCAGCCCACAAAGCTGTGCCGAACATGTCCTTACCTGAGAAATTACCTAGTGCTACCCATAGCCCTCTATTTTTCTGAGCTCCATGTACCTGTCTAGGAGTCTCTTAAAAGACCCTATTGTATCCACCTCCACCATCGCTGCTGTCAGCCCATTCCACACACTCACCACTCTCTGCATAAAAAAACTTACCCTGATATCTCTTCTGTACCTATTTCTGAGTACCTTAAAACTGTGTCCTCTTGTGTTAGCCATTTCAGCCCTGGGAGAAAGCCTCTGACCATCCATCCAATCAATGCCTCTCATCATCTTATACACCTCTATCAGTCACCTCTCATCCTCCATCGCTCCAAGGAAAAAAGGCCAAGTTCACTCAACCTGTTCCATAAGGCATGCTCCCCAATCCAGGCAACATCGTTGTAAATCTCCTCTGCACCCTTTCTGTAGTTTCCACATCCTTCCTATAGTGAAGTGACCAGAACTGAGCACAGTACTCCAAGTGGGGTCTGACCAGGGTCCTATATAGCTGCAACATTACTTCTCTGCTTCTAAACTCAATCCCACGATTGATGACAGGCAATGTACTGTATGCTTTCTTAACCACACAGTCAACCTGCTCAGCAGCTTTGAGTGTCCTTTGGACTCGGACCCCAAGATCCCTCTGATCCTCCACACTGCCAAGAGTCTTACCATTAATGCTATATTCTGCCATCATATTTGACCTACCAAAATTAACCTCCTCACACTTATCAGGGTTGAACTCCATCTGCCACTTCTCAGCCTAGTTTTGCATCCTATCAATGTCCCGCTGTAACCTCTGACAGCCCTCCACACTATCCACAACAGTGGGGATGTGCAAAGTTGAGACAAAATGCCACCAAACCACCAGGATGTATTGTTATGCTGGAAAACGTTAGGCTGGATCACATGAGCCAGTAGCATCAAACGGGGTCAAGGACAAAATTGTATGGTTGATTTGACAGCATTTTATTTCATCCATATTCTCTTTCATGGGGTTGTCATTGTACATTCAATAACAAATGGAGGCCAAGTGTTAAATTCCACAGAAATGTCAAAATTTTGAAAAACATTGTTGTATGGGAAAGATGAAAGAGTTGAAAGGCATCTAAGAGCCTGATACTGGCTCCCACTGGTACATCCCTTAAAGCATGAGATTACACAGGGAGCGACACTTGGCAGTGTGTTGAGGGCCTCAGTCATGTCCCAGACAGGTGAAAGGAGCAGCAGAATTAAAACAGTTTCTTCTCATATGCAGTTGTTCCTACAGCAATGGCAGCAGAGTTGGGGACACCTACAAGTGTGAAACGAGGGTATGAGGGGTAGAGAAGAGGCATTATCAACAGTTCCTCTTAGGGCATAAGCCACTGTCATCTCCCTGATGTCACAGAATGGACAGCAGGGTTAACACATCTCATGTGGCGTTTCACACAGGGGCAGATTGCACTATCTCCAAACCTGCAGGGAAGAACTTCCAGGGTGATTTGCAAACTGAGGACAAAACCTGAAGGCATACAAGTGTCATTGTATGGTTTCTGACACATAATTCTAACTGCTCCCCCAGTCCTTTCTCGTCCCCACACAATCAAATCACAATCTTTCTCACATGAGCCACGCCCCTGTGTCCCAACCAAGGAGTGTCTTCTTGCCACAGCACAGTGGGTAGTGTTCCTATCTCCGACGCAGCTGGCCCGAGGGTCAAGCCTCCTTTCAAATCACTTCAGCAGAATGTTAGGTTGGGTGCTGCTGTGCAGTACTGGGGGAGCATTGATCTGTCAGTCACAGCCAAAGAGATGTTGAACTGAAGTTCTGCATGCCCGTCCAGTAACAACGGAAAAGCTCCTGGTTCAAAGCTGAAGAGAAATGAAGTTATTTACAATGTGCTGCGTGATATCTATTCACCTATCAACACCCTCGACATAGAACTGCTGTCTGTGAGGCACAGGTTGCGTGCTGTATCTCCCGCATTTTAATAGCGACTGCACTTCTAGATGTTCCAAGTTTGTGGAAAGTGCCGTAGTAAAGTCAGTTCTTTCTCTTCCCTTTAATGCTTTCCAAACTGGCGGACTACTCTGGTGCCGTGATCCATGTTAATAGTGTTGTTGCCTGAGCTGAAAGATGCTGATTATAGTGCGATCATGTGGCTCCCATAACCAGGCCGTTCAGCAGAATAGGCCGAGTGATGAAGCTGCAGTGCACCTGGGTTGGATCCGGTTGAAAGGTGTGAGGATGAATCCAAAGACTGAATCTCTGTCACCAACGAAATAGGTGTATGTTGAGGGTGGGGTGACAAGTAGGTGGTTCTCAAAACTCCTGTAACACTGAAACTTCTTTAGGCTGCCTGAGCATCCTCACTTCCAGTTCCTTGGCATCAGTACTGAATTCAATCACGTCTCTCTCTCTCTCTCTCTCTCTCTCTCTCTCTCTCTCTCTCTCTCTCTCCCCCGCTCCCCCCCCCCCTCTCTCTCTCTCTCCCTCTCCCCCTCTCTCTCTCTCCCCCCTCTCTCTCCCTCTCTCTCTCTCTCTCTCTCTCTCTTTCTCTCCCCCTCTCTCTCTGGTACTTAGCTTATTGAAAGAATTCTGCCAACCAAAGGACCACAGCTTACATCTGTCAAGGGAGTAAAAGCAAACAGGAAAAAAGGAAACGCTTTACTTTTCACAAAGTTCCTGACAAGGATCACAGGCGTGGTCTTGATCACTGCAAAGAGAGAGAGAAAGAGAGATTTGTGAGCAGGTTTGCAATCCAGGCCAATATTATTGAAGACCCTTCGTCAGAACAGGGAAACAAAGAATTTGCTTGTTTTCTCTCTTTCTCAGTTCAATTAGAAGAGACTTCAGCTGAAAAAGCTAAGTCTGTTTCTCATTTTGCAGATGACCTGCTGAGTCTTCCCAGCATTTTCTAGTTTTATTTCACAAGTCCACCAACAGGTAGACTTTTGATTTTCATTAACAATTAGTTGTGATGATTACATTACCGTTGGGGTCTTCCTCCCCCTCTCAGCAGCTCTCCAACCTCTAGCTCCCAAAATTCCCCTTATATCAAAATTATTTTAAACTTCGCACAGTGCTTAGACACATGAATTCCACACAAGGATGACGTCTTTGTTAAAAATATTGATGGCTTTGGAATATGTTGGGCATTTAATGGTCATTCTTTGTTTTTGACCACCTTCTGACTTGCGACCACCGAACACCATACAGACTAGTGCAATACCCCCAGATGCAACTTGCCTATGGAAGCCAAACACCCGTTTCCCCCACCACCTCCCAATCCGACCCAAAGACAAAACAGCTGACTTAGCCGTTCCACAGGAAAGTTTGCAGGTACAGGCAGATTGGTGTTGGGATAAGAAAATAGTTATCAGGTGACTGGGGGTGTGGTTGTGCCTGGGCAGGAGACTGGTTTCTGGCAACCCACAGGGAGTCCCCGATTTGCAGTTACATTTGGCGTTGCGTTGAGTGCAGGTTTTGCAGCACGCGGTGACATCTCTAGGCCAGAGTTTGCCTGAATAAACCCACATCCCAACCTGTGAGGATGGAGCTGAAATCAGCCCTGGGTCATGTTGGTGCTGGTGGGCGGAAGGCTCTGCCGACGGATTGTTCTTCACGCTGTCGGTGCTTTTCTTACGGACCTGGGATAGAAACTTGGCCAAGGGAATGTTGGATAGAATTTCTGGCATTGAAACAGGCCACTTAGCCCAGCTAGAGAGTCCGTCTCCTACCTTGTGCCCCTCCTAATCTAGTTCCTGATTAAAATTAATGCATCTTTCGAATTCCATATGAAGGTTGTCTGCAAGTGCCTATATTTATAGCATACATATCTTACTCACCGAGACACTGGCCTGTTGTCCTACACTTTGGCTGCCGCGTTGCTTGGCTTGACCCATGATCTCTGTGCTATTCCTGTAGTCTTTCAGTGCGTGCTGTTGCTCCAGCACCTTCTGACTCTTGACCGGCAGTGGGGGTCTGTTGGGCAAGGGGGCCCACGTGCTTGGCAGGTTGGCACCTGGCTTGGAAAAGTTAGCTGGGGCAGGAGCTTGTTTGGTCTGCGGATTCTCCTGGGCCGAGCTCTTCATCTCTGATACGGTGTAGGAGTGATTCCGCACCACTGCTGTCTGGTGAAGCACCTGCCAATTTGACTTGGTCAATTTATTAGCAGAGATCTTATCCGCAGCTGCTGGGGCCTCTTTCCTTGGGGGCCAGGCTGTTCCTGGCTCGCTCCTTAAGCCCGCGTTCGGCCTCTGTTCAAATGTTTCATACAAGGGATTACTAATCACCTCCATTGACCTCTGCTCACACGATGGGGTTGGTGGCCTCCTTTGGGCTTTCGGTGAGTTTATTTTCCAGGAATTTTCAGGCACGCTGCTGTTTGGTTAAGAAGCACAGAAGGTGACATTACAACATGAATCAAAGAATGAGTCAATACACACAAAATGCTGCATGTGCACCCGTACAGGATAGTGATTCAAGATCTGGACTGCAACTCCCAAAGAGATACGTCACAGTCGGCACACTTTGCAGTTTTTGTGCAGTGTGTCTATATATTATACACACACACACACACATATACTGTAATATATAAAATTATATTATAAAGTTTTGTGTACACAATCAATCAAAACCAGATTTATTATCACTGCCTTAGATGTCATGAAATGTGTTGTTTTGTGGCAGCAGTACACTGCAAAGATATAATATTATCATCAATCAACACACACAAAATGCTGGTGGAACACAGCAGGCCAGGCAGCATCTATAAGGAGAAGCACTGTCCCGACGAAGGGTCTCGGCCCGAAACGTCGACAGTGCTTCTCCTTATAGATGCTGCCTGGCCTGCTGTGTTCCACCAGCATTTTGTGTGTATTGTTTGAATTTCCAGCATCTGCAGATTTCCTCGTGTTTGCTCATGTTATTACCAATTACTGTACGGGAGACTTCCGGTGGGTGTAATGGAGTAGGTTGCGGTAGCTATGTGCTCCGAAATTATTTGCTTACTTTGCTGTTTAAACCTATCTCGGTGAGAACACCATGAGTAGAAAACACTAAAAAAAAGAGACTACTTTAGAGACTTTGACTGAAATGTTTCAACAAATGTCAGAGAAACTCGAAAAATTGGATAAACTGGATGACTTGGAATCCAAGTTTGACTTGTTACAGAATTCCTTCGACCTGGTTAAATCTGAACTGAAAACGCTTAATCGGAAACTTGGAAGTATACAGCAGACTGTGAATGACCACAAAGTTCGTATTAAGCTACACGAAGAATCTCTGCCGGTGTTGCAGAAGGATATCGAAGGTTTCAAGAAAATTTCTAAGGAACAACTTAAAAAATACAACGCGTTACTGAAGAAACTTACAGATTTGGAGACCAGGAACCGAAGGTGCAATATCAGAATTCTTGGACTTCCTGAAAAACTGCAGGGTAATGAACCTATCGATTTTTGTGCTCAAATGCTGAAAGATTTATTCCCTGATATATTATCGGAACTACCAAAACTTGAGGGCGTTCACCGAGTTACCCTGCCTAATTGGGATCTTGCCAAACATCGCTCTGTTATCATTCGCTTTTATGACTATCAGATTAAAGAACAGATCCTTCGTGAATCAAGGAAGAAACGTATATTACAATTTTGTGATCAACAGTTTCGGATCGTTCAAGATTATCCACCGGAAGTTCCAAGAGCTAGACAGGCTTTTAAAGAGGTCATGTCTGATCTTTTTAAGCTTGGCTGTCGCCTTTCTCTCAAAGATCCATGTAAACTCAAGGTTACTACTTCAGATAATAAGGTTTCTTGGTTTACGAAGCCTGAAGAAGCTACAAAGTCTCCATGCTTAAATTCAACCTTGAGTTGTTTTATGTTAAATGTTTTAATTTCAGGTGTTCAATCAAGTAATTGGCGCTTTGTTGTGTTATGAATGTACCACAGCTCTGAGGGGCCGAAGGGTGCGGGACCAGCCCCCTCCTTCCGGAGAATCGCAAGATCGCTATTAATTCGGGTCTTGGACCCAGGAAATGAGAGACAATGCAACGGATTTGACCATTGTTCTTAGAGGCACCTGTGTGAATTGCAACTCTATAGTACGTGCCAGCTATCAGGGACATGGACACCCTCGGGCAATGTGGGGTGGGGATTGTATCACCCTACCTTGATTGACATTTACAAATCTGCCAGCCATGATAAAACGGAGACTGCAGGAGGCGGTACTCCAGCGACGCACCAGACGGAGACACCATCGCTCATCGCTCCCGTAAGGACGGGAAGCTGTTCGGGAGCCACGTGTGGTTTGGTTCCCCTAGCTAGGGAATCGAGTGGCTGATAACCCCGAAAAGGATTCCGAACTGACAACGGGGAACTCACGTTGCCGATTCCACGATTTGAGTCCAACAGGCTGGCAAGTTTATTTTCTCTCTCCAACCCGTGAACACCCAGCGGTCCCTCAAACGGCTAAAAGCCTTCATGAACTGGCGAGACTTTTTATATTTCCATCGGACAATGGTTTTACCCCTAGACAAACGATAGAGCTACTTCAAATTGTTGATTATTACTATACCCGTGCTTTAGATTGAGTATTGATGACGTATATTATCTGAATGTTTGTATTAACCTTACTTTTGTGCCCCTTTATAAATAAAAACGTTTAAAAATGGTACCATCAGACTTCAGCGGACCTCTCTATCTTTGCTGGTAAGTGACCCAGTTATGGGGTTCATAACAGTTGATAACAAGGTTTTTTGGTTTTATGAAGTCTTTTGCTGTTTTCTGCCTTTATATGGGTCCTCTGATGTTACTTTTTCGCAGCTCTTTTTAAACAATACGTTATATTCTCTATGTTGATTTTTACCTTCCTTTTAGTAATTTGACTGAAAGTAATTATGTAGGGTGTACATGTAGTAATTACTGGGGAATGAAACTATAGGGTGTTTTGTTTTACCTTAAATTCACTCAGATTTTTCCTATCTTTTGATTATTTATATACCTTTTGGTCTTTTACTGTTTTTCAATAGTATACAATATTCTATATTTCTTATTGCTGGTTTTTGATTTTTTTTCCCATTATTTTGCCATGTTATCCTTTTTTTTCTCTCCCTTGAATGCCTTAAATTAGTCATGTAGGAATCTATCTAAACAGCTTCCCTTTTTAATTATCTTCTATTTGTTTCTTTACTCCTTTTTTTTGCACCCGCGAGTATATGTTGTCTTACTTATTGATTTTCCTTATCTGTCTTTCCTTTTTTACCGAGACTAATACGTATATTTTCCCATAGTGTTTTTTTTCGTAATTAGCAAACTTATTTACTTTGATATTTTGTTTATGTATATATAAATATTTACAATCGTTTATTAAGCACAGCTATACATATATATTTTCTGGAGCCACTGGAGTTTTGGGTTGGGAACATTAGAATTAGTCTTCAGCCTCTCTTGGCTGATTTCTCTCTTGGGGGGAGGGAGGGGGGAAATGGGTTCTTCCAGAAAGCTGATTGGATGTTTTTACTGTTTTATTTATCCACTAACTACATGTCTGTGATTACCTTTTATACATTACTAAAGGATACTTGATGGATTCTTTTATTAATATACTCAATTTTAATGTGAAAGGTCTAAATAACCCTGTTAAACGAAATAAGATTTTCTCTTATATCAGGAAACTTAAAACTGGTATAATCTTTCTCCAGGAAAACTTAATTCGTAACGATTATATTTCACGCTTTTTCAAGGATGGAAGGGTATACATTTTCATTCACCCTCTCAATCTAGATCGAGAGGCGTCTCTCTCCTGTTTGATCAGAATGTATCCTTTATTCAACATAATGTAATTTCTGATACAAATGGGCACTTTGTTATTGTTTCGGGTAGTCTTGAGAATAAACTAATCGTATTTGCGAATGTAAATGCTCCAAATACAGATGACTCCTTGTTCTTTGAACATCTTTTCTCTTTTCTGCCTGATTTGAATCGGTATTCCTTAGTGATGGGTGGAGATTTTAATTTTTGGCTTGACCCTATATTAGACCACTCTTCAAGTCAAACCCCTGTCACTAATAAATCAGTCCTACTTTTTAAATCTTTTTTATCTCAATGTGGTATTCTTGATGTGTGGCGTTTTTTACACCCCAAAGAAAAGGAATATCCGTATTTCTCTCAGGTTCATCATATGTACTCTCGGATTGATTTTTTTTTATAGATAGAAACTTGCTTCCACCGGTATGATCCTGTGATTATGAGATTGCTTTGTCTGATCATGCACCTGTGCTTCTGGCTTTAAGACTACCTGTTTACTCTGTACCAAATAGAAGTTGACGTTTTAACTTATCATTGTTATCTGATAAAAATTTTCTAAAGTTTTTGGAAAACCATATTACCTTTTTCTTTAAAGAAAATTTTAAATGAGATACTGCTGGTAATATAGTCTGGGATACTTTTAAAGCATATATTCGTGGAGAAATTATCTCTTACTCTACCTATATAAAGAAAAAAGCTGACAAAGGAAGGTCTGACCTAGCGGCGATAATAAAAGATCTTGATCGAAAGTATGTCCTATCTCCAGATCCAAGCATATATAATAAGCGTATTGAAATCCAATCCAAGTATAATCTTCTGCTGACTTACCCAATTGAACGACAGCTGTTGAGAGATAAAACTCAATTTTACATTCACGGGGATAGAACTGGTAGTTTATTAGCCAATCGCTTAAAATCTTTTACAGTTAATCGTCAAATCACAGAAATGTTTAAAGATAATGGAACTAAGACATCCGACCATTCTGAAATTAACAATGTATTTAAAGACTTTTACCTTAAGTTGTATCAGTCTGACTCTTCTTCAGATGATACCTATATGAATGCTTTTTTCAGTAATATCAACATTCCTACATTGTCTGCTGATAGTCTAACACAGTTAGATCAGCCTATTTCCAATGAAGTTGTGGCTGAGGCTATACATGCTTTACATTCTGGTAAGACCCCAGGACCTGATGGCTTTCCTGGGGAGTTTTATAAAACTTTCACTACGTTACTTACACCTTATTTATCCTCTGTTTTATCAGAGTCCTTTATATCAGGTAAACTCCCTCAATCTTTTTATGAAGCTTTTATTTCTCTTATTCTTAAAAAAAAATAAAAATCCAGCTGTATGTTCTTCATACAGACTGATTTCTTTATTAAATGTTGATGCAAAAATTTTATCCAAAATCTTAGCTCGAAGACTTGAAAATATTCTATCATTTATTTTATCACATGACCAAACAGGATTTATTAAAAATCGTTACTCACATTTTAATATATGTCGGTTATGGAATGTGATATATTCACCATCCAAAAAAAAATCAGAGTGTATATTATCCTTAGATGCAGAAAAAGCCTTTGACCAGAGTGAGTGGAATTATCTTTTTAAGACCTTAGAAAAGTTTAATTTTGGGCCTAATTTTATTCTTTGGGTTAAATTAATCTACTTGTCTCCTACCGCTCAGGTTATTACTAACTCCCAAATTTCTAAGCCCTTTAAATTACAGCGGGGAACTAGACAAGGTTGTCCTCTTAGTTCTTTATTTTTTGCTTTAGCTATAGAACCCTTAGCAAAAGCACTTCGAGAATCTAAGGACATTTCTGGTATACTAAGGGAAGGTATGTTTCATAAAATTTCATTATACGCTGATGATATTTTACTTTTTATCTCTAACACTGAAACTTCTTTACCTTTGCTTCTTTCTTTAATCTCCCAGTTTAGTTCTTTTTCAGGATATAAACTGAACATACATAAAAGTGAGCTATTTCCTTTAAATGACCTAATGTCATCAAATGCCAAATTTCCGTTCAAAGTTGTTACAAGTCAATTTACATATCTAGGTGTAACAATTACTAAAAACTTCAAGAATTTATTTAAAGAAAACTTAAACCCCTTATTGAATTATGTGAAAAAGACGCTTTCTAAATGGTCCCTTCTTTCTTTATCCCTAATTGGCCGAATTAATTCGATTAAAATGAAGATTCTTCCTAAATTTTTATATCTTTTTCGGGCCTTACCTATTTTTATTCCTAAGACGTACTTTGATTCTTTAGATTCAATTTTAACCTCTTATATTTGGAATAATAAACAAGCTCGTTTAAGTAAAGTTTACTTACAAAGAAATAAAGAGATGGGTGGACTAGCCCTACCCAATTTTAGGTTTTACTATTGGACTGCAAATATAAGGAATATTACTTTCTGGTCCTATTATTTTTATCGTAAAGATTGCCCATCATGGGCCTCCTTAGAAGTTAATTCTGTAAAAAATTCCTCTATTGTCTCTCTTCTTGGATCATATTCTTCTTTTTCAGTAAATAAAACAACAGATAACATAATTGTTAAGCAAACTTTAAGGACCTGGTCTCAATTTAGAAAATGTTTTGGTTTAACAAATTTTTCATTATCATCTCCCATTCTCCTTAATTTTTTTTTATCCCTTCCATGACTGATAAAGTCTTTAAAGATTGGGATGAACTAGGTATTAAGTGTTTTTGGGACCTGCTTATCTCAGGATCTCTTGCTTCATTTGACCAATTGTCAAATAAATTTGCATTCCCAAAAACACATTTTTACAGATACCTTCAAATTAGAGATTTTCTACGTTTCCAATTAGCTACTTTTCCTATAGGTCCTGATAAAAATTTACTGGACGATCTTTTAAATTTAAAACCTTTTGTTAATGGTTCTATTACCAGTATCTATAACTTGTTGATTGATTCTAGACAAGACTTTTTAGATAAAATAAAAAAAGCTTGGGAGGATGACCTAAATTGTCAGATTTCTGATGATAGATGGAATAAAATTCTTAAACAGGTTAATAAATCATCTTTCTGTGCTCGTCATTCTCTTCTACAATTTAAAGTGGTTCATAGAGCTTACATTTCTAAACAGAAGCTCTCCAGTTTTGACCCGAATGTTTCTTCACTTTGTAATAAATGCAACTCTGCTGATGCCTCTTTAATTCATATGTTTTGATTTTGCCCTACAATTGAAAAGTTTTGGCGGGAAGTATTTCATACCTTCTCACAACTTTTTAGGGTCCAATTTGACCCAAATCCCCTTACTGCCTTGTTTGGTATTATTGCAAATGAAGAGATAACTTTAAATACTCCTAACCTACAGGTTTTAGTTTTTACCTCTCTTTTAGCAAGAAGAGCAATCTTGCTCAAATGGAAGGAGTCTACCCCTCCTACACATCTTCAATGGCTACGTGATATTATGTCTTATTTAAATTTAGAAAAGATCCGCTGCTCAGTCTTAAATTCGAAACAATCTTTTTATGATATTTGGGGACCTTTCCTAAATTACTTTTCCAATTTATAAAGTTTAACAGTGCATAGACTTTTATGTATATTTTTATCTTCCCTTCTTAAGTGAATATGTCTTTTTTTTCTAATTATCCATTGTCATCCTTCAGCTTTTTTCTTTGGTAGTTGGTAGGGGGTTGACTTTTTTATATTAAAAATGTCTTTTATGATGTATGACTTATCTTTAAATTTTTGATTACAGAGTGCTATTCCTTTAAGTGTTATGCTATAGCATTTTGATCAATTTTATTACAATATATGAAGGTACACAAGTTATGTTGAGATGTATCAATGTGTTGCACTCTGTAAATCTTGTTTTTTTTCTTCTGAATAAAAATATTGTAAAAAGAAAAAAGAAAAGAATTACTGTACAAAAATATAAACAAGCACAAAATAACACATACAGGAGAGCATTACAAGGTACACAGAGGTTTGGAATAATACAGAGCTATATAGCACATTGTGCACAGACATTATCTAAACACTTGCACAGTTATTTATTGAGATAAAGCATGGAGTAGGTTTTCCCAGCCCTTCAAGCCACACTGCCCCACAATTGACCGATATGATCCCACTGTGGGAGGTCCAAGCACATCTTTCCCCTCCTCCCACTTTTCGCTTTCCACCGGTATCACTCCCTATGCGACTCCCTTCTCCATTCGTCCCTCTTCAATGATCTCCCTCCTGGCACTTATCCTTGCAAGCGGAACAAGTGCTACAGCTGCCCCTACACCACCCCCCTCACTACCATTTGGGGCCCCAAACTGTCCTTCTAGGTGAGGCTGTGGGTCTGTTGGGATCATCTGCTGTATCCAGTGTTCCTAGTGTGACCTGTCTATCAGTGAGACCCGATGTAGATTGGGAGACCGCTTCGCCAAGCACCTATGCCCCATCCGCCAGAAAGAAAAGGGATCTCCAGGTGGCCACCCATTTCAACTCTACTTCCCATTACCACTCTGGTATAAGCCAACACTCCAATCTGCCAGAGGCACACCTTGTGTCAATGAAGTTCGGAACCTTCATCCCCCTGGACACACGGTATCCTGACTAACCCTGAAACTACAGTCTCTCGAAACCTCATCATGTTCTGCACACCACCTTTAACAAAGGAAAACATCCAACGAGTTTTCATAGAAGTGTGGACAGATAAAAGAAGTGACTTTGCTAGGATTTAACATTTCCATTCAAAGAATGTGAGCACCACTCAGACATGCTGGAGGAAGTCAGTGGGCCAATCTACGTTTCAGGGGAACAATCTACGTTTTGGCTGAGATCCTTCATCAGGACTGGAAAGAGAGAGGAAGAGAGTCAATATAAAAAGGTGAGGAGGGGTTGGTGAGTGGGAATGATGCAAGAAGCTGGGAAATGATAGGTGGAAATGACCAAGGGCTGAAGAAAATGGAATCTGCTAGGACAGGGAACCATGTAATAAAGGGAAGAAGATGAGAGAAGGAACTGGTAGTAGGGGTGTCTTGATGATGGGCAGGTGGGGGTGAAGGGAGGGGAAACAGATAGGGTGATGAGGGCCATGAACATCATTTCCCTAATTTCTAATAACCATTCTTCTTGTCCCTTCTATTTTTCCATTATCCCACTAGTTCCTATTACCCTATATTTTTCTTCTCCCTGACTCACGCCATCTGTCCATTACCCAGAGACACCTCCCACCAGTTCCCCTCCTTGCCCCCTTCTATGGTCCACTTCTCTGGCCCTTTGTTACTTACACCCATCTTCTACACCCTTAAGAGTCTCCCTCACCTTCATATCATCCTCCTCTCACCCAGCCCCTTCATCCAGATTTTAACACTGGCTACCTTTCTTTCCAGTCCCAATGAAAGGCCTTGAGCTGAAAAGCCAGCAGTCCATTTCTCTCCATGGATGCTGCCTGAACCACTCAGTTCCTCCAGCATTTTGTATGTTGCTCCCGATTGCTGACATCAGATATTTCTTGTGTCTCTTGCAGAGTACTTGTGCTCTTACAGGACTAGCGTGAGCCTGCTTGCTAGGTTCATGTGGTTAAAACTGCACGAGGTTAACATAGACATTCACACAAAAACAACCAGGAACTTAAAGTTTAGAATTTACAGTCTGAATAAATGATTATGATGGAATTTCGGATTCTGGGCTTAGCAATTCAGCCACTTTGTGATGGTCTTTTATACAGATATTGCTTTTGGCTCTTTTGTCTGTCTTTATTTTTCCTTCTGATCCACTCAATGAATACAATCAAGTGTAAGAAGAAATACAAGATGAGCACGGCTAGGCAATTCAAGATGCACAGCTGCACAAGTATACTGATGTGGAATAGAATCTGTACAACGCTGTGTTCACAAGTACACTCATGTGGGATAGAATCTACACAATGCTGTGTTCACAAGTACACTAATGTGGAATAGAATCTGTACAATGCTGAGTTCACAAGTACACTAATGTGGGATAGAATCTGCACAACGCTGTGTTCACAAGTACACTCATGTGGGACAGAATCTGCACAACACTGTGTTCACAAGTACACTAATGTGGGATAGAATCTGCACAACTCTGTGTTCACAAGTACACTAATGTCGGATAGAATCTGCACAACGCTGTGTTCACAAGTACACTAATGTGGGATAGAATCTGCACAATGCTGCGTTCACAGGTACACTAATGTGGGATAGAATCTGCACAACACTGTGTTCACAAGTACACTAATGTGGGATAGAATCTGCACAACTCTGTGTTCACAAGTACACTAATGTGGGATAGAATCTGCACAACTCTGTGTTCACAAGTACACTAATGTCGGATAGAATCTGCACAACGCTGTGTTCACAAGTACACTAATGTGGGATAGAATCTGCACAATGCTGCGTTCACAGGTACACTAATGTGGGATAGAATCTGCACAATGCTGCGTTCACAGGTACACTAATGTGGGATAGAATCTGCACAACACTGTTCACAAGTACACTCATGTGGGATAGAATCTGCACAACTCTGTGTTCACAAGTACACTAATGTCGGATAGAATCTGCACAACGCTGTGTTCACAAGTACACTAATGTGGGATAGAATCTGCACAATGCTGCGTTCACAGGTACACTAATGTGGGATAGAATCTGCACAACACTGTGTTCACAAGTACACTAATGTGGGATAGAATCTGCACAACTCTGTGTTCACAAGTACACTAATGTGGGATAGAATCTGCACAATGCTGCGTTCACAGGTACACTAATGTGGGATAGAATCTGCACAACTCTGTTCACAAGTACACTAATGTGGGATAGAATCTGCACAATGCTGCGTTCACAGGTACACTAATGTGGGATAGAATCTGCACAACACTGTTCACAAGTACACTAATGTGGGATAGAATCTGCACAACTCTGTGTTCACAAGTACACTAATGTGGGATAGAATCTGCACAACTCTGTGTTCACAAGTACACTAATGTGGGATAGAATCTGCACAATGCTGCATTCACAAGTACACTAATGTGGATTAGATTCTACACCAATGCTTATTTGAATATATACAGGCTTTCAGTCCAGCTGTGGAGTCTGACTTCGGCAGACTGAATCCATTACGAGTGTGCAAAGGCCTCTGAATGACAGTCTACCCAATTTTTCAGCGTAGAGAGTTGCCATATATGGGGATCCTTTGCATTGTTATACAGATCAGGTCAGGTGAAGTCCTGAACTGGGTTTAATTTTTGCCCTGAACATGGATGTAATTGCTTTATTTTATATCTTCCTGATAAATATGAAACATTTTTGAAAATTTGGCGCCCTTATTTACAAAAGACAGGATTAAATATATAGGTGCTCCGAAGATGAAATAATTGGTTATTTGGGGAAAGAAATATATATAGTAAAGTTATTACAAACTCCATGGAGCATGTGGGGATCTTCCGATATCCAGGCACTCTTTCTTTTTTTTCTTTCTTTCTTTTTTCTATAGGGGTGTTAGGGGGGAGGGGTTAAGGGGAGGGGGGAAGGGTATATACATTTTTTGTTCATATATTTTCTTTTAATTCTGTAATTATTTGAAAACTCAATAAAAAAGTTTATTAAAAAAAAAGAATGAGATATATTCATTGGTACAGAATTCTGTTTTATGCATCTCCTGCCAGCAATTAGAAGAGGGCACTAATTATAAAACTGCACTGTTTATAAATGTGTGCTACCATGAATGACCAGGCTACTATGTATGTAGATTCAATTGTCAGTGATAACTTCACTTGTGAGTTATCAGATATTAATATAAAGCTTGTGTATTTATATACTCCGAGGCCACTTTATTAAGTATACCTGTACACCAGCTCTGTAGTACAAATATCTAATCAGCCAATAATAGATGATGTGAGGAGTTAATTATAGTCCATAGGCTTGGTTATTAATGAACTATAAGAGCTACTAAAGGAATAAGTGAATAATTATTAATGCATTACATGGAAAGTTAATGATAGATTTCAGGGAGAGATATTGGATGATAGGAAAGGTATGGGTTACAGAGAAAATTAGTTTTAGACTAAAAGAAAAGTTCTTTTTATAATATATGAAATTATTAAGGGGCTATAGAAAGAGTTAGTACTGATCTAAAGGGAGGTTTATTAATTGGCTATAAATGCATTATTAGGCACCACAGTAATTAATCGTCTACAGGCAAAATTGCAAATGAACTGCAAGGATAGTAGTTACTGGCTAAATGGAAAACAATGAATGGATTATAAATTGGATTATTATTGTTTATAAAGAGGGTTATTGATTGACTATATAGTTGTTAATGTGTAATAGACAGAATTGTTAATAGCATTGTCAAAAGTATTATCGGGCTATCGGGAAATATATTAATGGGCTACAAGGAGTTATTAATAAACCAAAGAGTTCATTGAACTATACTGAGTTATTAAGTGCCAATTAAATGGCTATTCGTGAATTACATGATAACCTGTTAGTGGGGTACATTGTAAGATATTAAAGAGAGTTCATAATGGAATACATGAAGAGTTATTAATTGACCAGAGCATTAATAACAATGAACTAAAATGAGAATTATTAATGAATTACTGGGTTGGTTATTAGTAACTAAAGGGCAAGTTGTAAATGGATCTCATGGACTATATGTTGTGATATTAATGGTGTGCAGTGATATTTATTAATAGACTATAGAAAATGTTATTAATTGACCACATGACAAGTTTTTTTTGGACAATAGGGAGGGACATGAACAGATGATTAGGTGAGTCATTGCTCAACTAAAGGCAGACCTATAAGTAGCCTAGAGGAGAGGGTTCTTAATCAACTACGTGACCATTTATTAATTAAATTCATGGACTGTTATTAATGGACAAGAGGGTGAATGTTATAGTCACATGGATAGCAGGGAGAGTTACTGACAGACTACACAAGGAGTTATTAAAAAACTACAGGAAAGATTATTTATAAATTAATTGTTTAATTATTGGGAGGGTAATTCATGAACTACATAAAGAACTATGAATGGGCTACAGGAATAAGTTATGAATGGGATACTTTGAGTGTTATTAATGCACAATGGAGAGAGGAATTAGAGGGAGTAACTAATCAATTGAAAAGGAGATTGTAATAAATAGACTATGTGGATTGCAGAATTGCATGGGGAGTCATTAATCGACAAACGAGATTTATCAATGGATTTTAGGAACAGTCATAATGAATCATGAAGAAATCTTTACCAATTACTTACTCAAAGTCCTTTTTTCATATACTGCATGAAAAATTATCACTCAGATGCAGAGTATCATATACAACATGAAAAATTATCAAACACGAGGAAATCTGCAGATGCTGCAAATTCAAGCAACACACACAAAATGCTGGTGGAACACAGCAGGCCATGCAGCATCTATAGGAAGAAGCACTGTCGACGTTTCGGGCTGAGACCTTTTGTCAGGACTAACTGAAAGGAAAGATAGTAAGAGATTTGAAAATAGGAGGGGGAGGGGGAAATGCGAAATGATAGGAGAAAACTGGAGGGGAGGGGTGAAGTTAAGAGCTGGAAAGGTGATTGACAAAAGGGATACAGAGCTGGAGGAAGGAAAGTATCATGGGATGGGAGGCCTCAGGAGAAAGAAAGGGGGGGAACACCAGAGGGAGATGGAGAACAGGCAAAGAGTGATGGGCAGAGAGAGAGAAAGAAGGGGGGGAACTAAATATGTCAGGGATGGGGTAAGAAGGGAAGGAGGGGCATTAACAGAAGTTAGAGAAGTCAATGTTCATGCCATCAGGTTGCAGGCTACCCAGACAGAATATAAGGTGTTGTTCCTCCAGCCTGAGTGTGGCTTCATCTTGACAGCAGAGGAGGCAGCACTCGGATACAGAGTATCATTAAATAGTCAGAGAGAGGATCTGAATGAATTATAGATACCGTTATTTCCTGGCTAATGGCTGACTACAAGAGTTAACGATAGGTCTTTTAGAAGGTTACTCATAGATTATAGGGAGGAATAGGAATCTTTATGCAATCCTTTACAACCTTGGCATATGAACCTTTTATGACTTCTTGTGGCACACTGATATTTCATATGGTAGGTTGTTTTTTCATCACTGTTATAATTAAGAATGATCAAATGGGGAGTAGTTAATAGGCTAAAACAGAGCATATAATCCACTATATGGGATTATTGATGAACCACAGGGAAATTACTGGTCGTCCACAATAGAGAGCTATTAAAGGACTACATAGAGATTTATTGAGCGGTTGAGCAGAGAACTATCAAATGACAGTAGGAACTTAAGAATATGATTTTGAGAAAGTCCATAAAAGTGAGTGTCTAGATAGTTCTGGACAAAGAGCTGAACATTCCTGGACACATGAGGTGTTATTAATGGAGAGAAGGGAATGTTATTCACAAATAGCATTGGAATATGTTATTTAACTACAGGGATAATTATTACAAAATGACACAGAGAACTATTAAATGATGATAGGGTTAAATATTAAGAGACACTAATAATACTTAGTAGGGATATAGGGATAGGTATTATAGACTGAAAGGAGAGTTATTAGTGAAATACAAGCTATGGATTATGTTATTAATGGACCAATGGTTGGGGGGGTATTAATTCATAATTGGGAGATGATTAATGGGGTATCTATAAAGTTACTACTTATCTATAAGGGATTATTAATGGATTGCATGGGTAGTTATTAATGGTATATTTGGGGAGTCACTAATTGGCTATAAATGGAATATAAGAAGAATTATTAAAATGCTATATTTAAAGTTATTAATGGAATAGATGGACAGTCCTTAATCATCAATAAGGAAAATTATTCATGATCAAAAGGAGAGTTGATTTATAAATTACATTTTGGGTTATTAAGAGACTGGAGCAATCAATATAGTACAGGTACACTTATAAATGAACAACATGGGAAGTTAGTAATTAGTTATGCAAAGATTATTATTGTCTTAATGAGGTATTAATTGACAGAAGGAGTGGAATGTATATTAAGTTATTATTGGGCTACTGGGAAACATTAATGGGCAGCAGAGAGTCTGAAAATGTTAACTGAGTATACAGGGAGTTATGTTTAGGTTGCAGCAAGATTTATTAATGGAAGACCCATAGAAATAGATAGAATGCGGGGAGGGAATGTAATAGATCACTTAGAGTGTAATTAATGGATTACATGGGTGTTATGTAAAGAACCGGAGGTGATTAAGGAGCTTAAGGTAAATGAGTCCTTACGAGCCAGAGATCACAATGTGATTGAGTTCAACTTGAAATTTGATAGGGAGAAAGTAAAGTCAGACATGGCAGTATTTCAGTGGAGTAAAGGAAATTACAGTGATATGAGAGAGGAGTTGGTCAGAGAAAATTGGAGGGAGCTGCTGGCCGGGATGACAGCAGAGCAGCAATGGCATGAGGTTCTGGGAAAAATGAGGAAGGTGTACGACAGATGTATTCCAAAAACAAAGAAATGCTCAAAACAGACAAGTTAGGGAAACATTTAATTGTAGTAAGGGGAAATATGAGGCTATCAGGCAGGAACTTGGAAGCATAAATTGGAAACAGATGTTCTCAGGGAAACGTTCAGAAGAAATGTGGCAAATGTTCAGGGTATATTTGCAAGGGGTGCTGCGTAGGTACATTCCAATGAGACAAGGAAAGGATGGTAGGCTACAGGAACTGTGGTGTACAAAGGCTGTTATAAATCTATTCAAGAAGAAAAGAAGAGCTTACGCAAGGTTAAAAAAACTAGGTAATGATAGAGATCTACAAGATTATAAGGCTAGCAGGAAGGAGTTTAAGAATGAAATTAGGAGAGCAAGAAGGGGGCACGAGTAGGCCTTGGCAGACAGGATTAAGAAAAACCCCAAGGCATTCTACAAGTATGTGAAGAACAAGAGGATAAGATGTGAGAGAATAGGACCAATCAAGTGTGACAGTGGAAAAGTGTGTATGGAACCAGAAGAGATAGCAGAGGTACTTAATGAATACTTAGCTTCAGTATTCACTTCGGCTGAAATGGCTAGCACGAGAGGGCATAGTTTTAAGGTTCTTGGATATAGGTATAGAGGAGATGTCAGGGGTAAGTTTTTTACTCAGAGTGGTGTGTGCATGGAATGGGCTGCCAGTGGAGGTGGAAACGATAGGGTCTTTTAAGAGACTGCTGGATAGGTACATGGAGCTCAGAAAAATAGAGGTCTATGGGTAAGCCTAAGTAGTTCTAAGGTAGAGACATGTTCCGCACAGCTTTGTGGACCGAAGGGCCTGTATTGTGCTGTAGGTTTTCTATGTTTCTAATGTTTGATGGCTCGGGGTCTGTACTCGCTGGAATTCAGAAGGATGAGAGGGGATCTCATTGAAACCTTTCTAGTGTTGAAAGGTCTAGACAGAGTAGATGTGGAAAGGATGTTTCCCATGGTGGAAGAGTCTAGGACAAAAGGACACAGTCTCAGAACAGAGGGGAGCACCTTTCAAAACTGAGATGCAGAGAAATTTCTTTAGCCAGAGGGTGCTGAATTTGTGGAATTTGTTATCATTGATAGCCGTGGAGGCCAAGTTGTTGAATACATTTAAGGCAGAGATTGATAGGTTCTTGATTGGACATGGCATCAAAGGTTACAGGGAGAAGGCCAGGAACTGGGGTTGAGGAGGGGAAGAAAGGATCGGCCATAATTAAATGGCAGAGCAGACTCAATTGGCCCAATGACCTAATTCTGCTCCTATGTCTTACAGTCTTATGATTAGATATTATTCACCTATGGAGAAGACTATAAATGTCGGAACAGACTACATGGGCAGTTAGTAATGGAAATACAGAGATTTGTTGATGGGTTGCAGGAAATGTTCTTAACAACTTACATTTGGAGTTATTAATGCTTCTTCAGAAGTACCATTTATGACTGCATGGAGAGCTTATAATTGACGGCAGAAAGGGTTACTAACAGATTACACAAAGAGTTATTAACGGGTGAATTACATGATGGATTATTAATGGAGAATGGAGTGTTATTACTTTAACACATGAAGTACTGTATTATTAACGGACTGTAGAGACAATTAGTAGACCACATAGAATGTTAGTAACGGTCTATAGAGAGGGTTATCTGTGAATCACATGGAGAGCTCTTAATAGATTCTGTGGAGTGTTATCAATGAGCTACAGTGAGTTATTTATTGGGTACATTGGGAGTTATTAATTGGCAGAAGAGTTAGTTATGAACTATGTGGAGAGTTATTAGTGAATCACAGTTGTACAGAGTCATTAATGAATTGTAAGGAAATTTAATAAGGGAATGCAGTTATTGAAGGATTTGGAAAGCATTTAGTGGACTATTTGGAGAATACTTGAAGTACAGAGAATGTTATAAATAAATAGTTATTAATGACCTACCAGTAGAGTTACTGATGGATCATAAGGAGTGATATAAACAGGATATGGAGGAGCTGTTGATGGACAATGAGAGCTAATAGAGAGATTTATTGATGCATTATTAGTAAAGCTATTAACAAAAATTATTAATGGACTATGAGAGAGTTGTTACAAAAGTGCAGTACAACATATAAATAGATTACAATGGAGTTATTAAAGGACTGCACAGCCATTTCTGGGTGTATTGAGCGCCATGAAGAATTATACAGACAGATGTTAATGTGTTTCATGAAGAGTTATGATGCACCATCAATAACTCACGCCGAGACGTAGGAAGCGAGGTATCGGCTTTTATTGACTGGAAGAATGAACAACACTACATCCTGGGCAATGAGGCAGGGCAACAGGGCTCAGTCGCCTTTATACAGGGGTCTGTGGGAGGAGCCACAGGAGCAGTCAGCAGGGGTCTGTGGGAGGAGCCACAGGAGCAGTCCAGACAGGTATACGTAGTTCACCACATTCACCCCCCCCCCTTGTTTTAAAAGAGTCCCCAAGTATATTTACAGGTTAAGTCTATCAGGTGGTCGAATCTTTCGCTGCGATCTACATAGCTCCGGCTGCAATTGCACAGGTGCCGGAGGTGGTGATTGCACCGGAGACGGAGATTGGGCTGGTTCTGGCCCAACTGGAGGTGTCAGGGATCCCTCATGTGTGTGCGAGGCCCCCGGAATAGACGCGTATGAGATGCCCGGTACATGAGCGTCGTGAGCAGTCTGGGTGTGGCACGGTGCATGCGGTGTCACCTTGGGTACAGGGTTCATAGTTACCGTGGAGTGTACGGGGTAGTGGTCTGCTGCTCCGGCGGGCGCCAGGTCGCGGACAGAGACCGTGTCCTCCCGCCCATCAGGCAAGACCACGTAGGCATACTGGGGGTTAGCATGCAGGAGGTGAACCCTCTCGACCAGCGGGGAGTAATTATTACTCCTCACATGTTTACGTAGCAGCACTGGTCCCGGGGACGTCAGCCAAACTGGTAGGGTGGTCCCACTGACAGACTTCCTGGGAAAAGAGAATAGGCGTTCGTGAGGGGTGGCATTAGTGGACGTACACAACAGGGAGCGGATAGAGTGGAGTGCCTCAGGGAGGACCTCCTGCCATCGGGAGACCGGCAACCCTTTTGACTTAAGGGCTAAAAGTGTGGCCTTCCACACTGTGGCGTTCTCCCTCTCCACCTGTCCATTCCCCCGAGGATTATAACTCGTGGTTCGACTAGTAGCAATGCCCCTAGCTCGCAGGAACCGGCGCAACTCATCACTCATAAAGGAGGACCCTCTATTACTGTGGACATAGCAGGGATATCCGAACAGATTGAAAAGCTGGCGCAGGGCATTTATGACGGACGTGGCAGTGGTGTCGGGGCAGGGAATGGCAAAGGGGAATCACGAGTACTCGTCAATAATACTGAGAAAATAGACATTGCGGTCGGTGGAGGGAAGGGGGCCCTTAAAGTCAACACTCAGTCGCTCAAAAGGGCAGGTGGCCTTGACAAGCTGCGCAGTGTCAGGACGGTAGAAGTGCGGTTTGCACTCAGCGCAGATCTGGCAGTCCCTGGTCATCGTCCTGATGTCCTCCAGGGAGTGCGGCAGGTTCCGGGCTTTAACGAAATGGTAAAATTGGGTGACCTCCGGATGGCAAAGATGTGCATGAAGGGCATACAGCTGGTCGAGCTGTGCGCTAGCACACGTTCCCCGGGATAGGGCATCAGAGGGCTCATTGAGTCTGCCAGGCCAGTACAGGATATTATAATTGTAGGTGGAGAGTTCTATTCTCCACCGCAAAAATTTATCATTTTTGATTTTGCCCTGCTGTTGGTTGCTGAACATGAACGCAACCGAGTGCTGGTCGGTCAGCAAGGTGAACCTTTTGCCAGCGAGATAGTGCCTCCAGTGCCTAATAGCTTCCACTATGGCCTGGGCTTCTTTCTCCACCACGGAGTGCCGAAGTTCAGAGCCTTGAAGGGTACAAGAAAAAAATGCCACTGGTCTGCACTCCTGATTGAGGGTAGCAGCCAGCGCGAAGTCAGAGGCGTCACTCTCTACTTGGAAGGGAATGGTCTCATCCACCGCATGCATCGTTGCTTTGGCAATGTCCCCTTTAATGCAGCTGAAGGCCGCGCAGGCCTCGGCAGAGAGGGGAAAAGTGGTAGACTTGACCAGGGGGCGGGCCTTGTCTGCGTAATGGGGGACCCATTGGGCGTAATAGGAAAAGAAGCCCAGTCACCATCTGAGGGCCTTGAGAGTGGTGGGAAGAGGGAGTTCTAACAGGGGGCGCATACGGTCGGGATCAGGGCCAATGACCCCGTTCTCCACGACATACCCAAGGATAGCGAGTCGGGTGGTTCTGAACACACACTTGTCCCTGTTATAAGTAAGGTTCAAAGCTTCGGCCACTTGGAAAAATCGTTGTAGGTTGGCGTCGTGATCCGACCAGTCGCGACCACAGATGGTGATGTTATCTAGATAGGGAAATGTGGCCTTCAGTTTGTACCGGTCCACCATCCGGTCCATCTCCCTCTGGAAGACTGAGACACCATTTGTGACACCAAATGGGACGCGCAGGAAGTGATAGAGCCTGCCACCCGCCTCGAAGGCAGTGTAGGGGCGGTCCTCTGGGCGGATGGGGAGCTGGTGATAAGCGGATTTCAGATCTATCGTCGAGTACACCTTGTACTGAGCTATCTGGTTGACCATATCCGCGATGCGGGGTAGGGGGTACGCGTCAAGCTGCGTGAACCTATTGATGGTCTGACTATAGTCCACAACCATCCTATTTTTCTGCCCAGTCCGAACAACAACCACCTGGGACCGCCAAGGGCTTGTGCTTGGCTCAATGATCCCCTCCCCGAGCAGCCGCTGCACCTCTGACTGAATGAAGGCCCTGTCCCCTGCGCTGTACCTCCTGCTTTTAGTCGCCACCGGTTTACAGTCGGGGGTTAGGTTGGTGAACAGAGAAGGGGGAGGGATCTTGAGGGTGGAGAGGCTGCAAGTAGTGCCAGTAGCACTGCTATCGGCATGGTGCTGGGCGGGATGTGTGGTTCGGTGTGTATGTGTGTGTGGTAACGGAGTATATGGCGAAGTCCCACCAAACTGAGGATTCCTGACAGTGAGTGGTGGGAGGGGCCCGTCATATGCCATAGTCACACTTTCGAGATGGCTCTGGAAGTCCAGGCCCAATAGCACAGGTGCGCACAGTCGAGGCATGACCAGGAGCGCAAAGTTCCGATATTCTGTGCCCTGCACCACCAATGTCGCTACACAACCCACCTGGATGTCTCTGGAATGCGACCCAGAAGCCAAGGTGATCCTCTGACTTACCGGCCGTGTCACGAGTCCACAGCATTGCACTGTGGCCAGGTCAATAAAACTCTCAGTGCTGCCTGTGTCAAACAGGCAGCTAGTCCTGTGTCCCTCCACCAGGATGTCCATCATTGACCTTGCGAGCTGATGCGGAGCGCTTTGATCGAGGGTTACGGTGGCCAGAGTTGAAATGCCGTCTTGGTGCCCGGTAATCTCCGGTGAGTCGGGGGCGGGGCATGGTGACGCCGGCAAAGATGGTTGTTCACATCCGGGCATGCAAGATGGCGGCCCCCAGGTCTCAGACGCAGCGCTGCTCGACCCCGCGCGTGGTTTAGACTTACAGACCTTGGCGAAATGGCCCTTTTTCCCGCAGCTGGAGCAGGTCGCTTCGCGAGCTGGACAACTGTTTCTAGAATGTTTCCGGAGCCCACAAAAGTAACAAAGTTTACTGCCTGACGAGGTCGCGGAGTTCGGGATACCGCGACTGGCAGTGGCACTGGCAAATTCGCTCGTGGGAACCGGTAGCGGCAGGGCCGGAGATGTCCACGGACCTGGCGGGGAATCGCGCGGCTGGACCGCATCGGTGTAGAGCAGAGCAGCCTCCAGCGTATCAGCCGTCTCGATCGCTGAGAGTAAGGTCAGATCAGCTTTTTCCAGCAGCCGCTGGCGCACATACACTGACCTGATTCCGGTCACAAAGGCGTCTCGGACCAAGAGTTCCGCATGCTATTCCGCTGTGAGTGTTTTGCAGTCACAAGTCCACACGAGTGTCTGTAGAGCTCGGAGAAATTCAGCGGTCGACTCCGTAGGCCGCTGTTTGCGGGTGGCCAAGCGATGTCTGGCGTAGACGGCGTTCACCGGCCGCAGGTACTGTCTTTTGAGGGCATCAAGCGCCCCTTCGTAGGTCGAGAAGTCCCTGATGAATGAATAAACTTTTGGGGCGACTCTCGAGAGGAGAAGTCTGTGCCTAACAGCGGGATCAGTTGCACGAACCTCCTCCAAGTATGATTGGAAGCATGCAAGCCAGAGTTCAAAGGCAAGAGCTGCTTCAGGGTCCTGGGGGTCCAAATCCAAACGTTCCGGGCGTAAAACGGTTTCCATGCTTTAACTTCCAGTCAATAAAATTGATGCACCATCAATAACTCACGCCGAGACGTAGGAAGCGAGGTATCGGCTTTTATTGACTGGAAGAATGAACAACACTACATCCTGGGGAATGAGGCAGGGCAACAGGGCTCAGTCGCCTTTATACAGGGGTCTGTGGGAGGAGCCACAGGAGCAGTCTAGACAGGTATACGTAGTTCACCACAAGTTAATAATGGGCATGAAGGAAAGGTAATGGGTGTAACAATAGGTGGCACCAATCAACATTTTAGTGAGTTATTAGTGGGTTTGGGGTGAGGGTTTCTAAAGGACCAGGGAAGTTTTAACATTTTATTATTGTTATTAATTGCTTAAGATGGCTTTAATAGGCTACTGATAAAGTTATTATTAGGCCGTCAGGAACAATATTAATTGGCAAGTTTGTTTTATTAAAGGATTATAAGATTATAAGGATTATAACTGGAAACAGGAGGATTATCAATAGACATACTGGCAGGCTATTAATGGACAAGTAGATAGGATTATTTGCACTGATGTCTTTAAGTTATAAATTCATTAAGTCAACACTTGCCACATATCAATGTGCTCTTAATTTGTAGGCCTTAATTGTGTGTAAATTTGGCTGAAGCATTATGTCAATAATTTGATCCATTGCTGTTAATTGATGGTAAAGATCTTTGACAGATACAGAAGACTCTACCTATCTGTACGTTCTTTCTTCTTTTAGGGCCAAAATCCACACAGCTGGGGCTTGGAGCAGAAATCCTGGTTTTCAGAGGATGATCTCTGAACAATTTCAGTATTCTCTTGGTATTCCTGGAATAACTAAAACTCCACGTCTGAATGGACTCTTAACTCATTTGTTGGTACCTCAGCCATTTTTCACATCAGTTCTTGTCACTGGAATTCATTCCCACTCATTTGTCTAATATTCATCACGAGTCCCACCATTACATCAAGACCAGGATCTGCCCTCCAGGTTTTACATTTTCACCATTTAATGAGATTATAGTTGATCTAAAATCCAAACTTCCCTCAGATACCTTGATTACTTGCTATCAAGGTTATGTTGATTTGTGATGTGAATGTGTGCCATGTATGAACATTTATAACTTTCCATGGTAGATGATCCCAAACATTCACAACCTTTAGAGCTTTTCTTTATTTTGGCCCTAGTGAGTGATCCATTATTCTAATGTTCTGACCAATAGATTCAGGATCTCCTCACTGGTAAAGCATTATCTCAAGTGGCTTGGTCAAACGATATACCAGAAATACAGTATACATTTCAATGGGGTCACCTCACTAGGGGAAGAAGCTGCATGCATCTTGTCTCTCTTCAAAAGACAAAGCCCTCATCCCAGTCAACATAGCTCCACTAACTTTGGGGTCAAGTAATATCCACGCTTAGGTATAAGATCAATAATTTATTCCAAGTATGGTCTCATCAAAAGTCAGTTAGTCTTCTACTTTGTTGAGCACTTAGAAGTGGAACTTGCTGGTGGCCAAACATTTCTATTTCCCATTTCTATGACCTCCTCTTGTGCCGAGATGAGGCCACCCACAGGGTGGAAGGGCAACACCTTATATTCCATCTGAGCAGCCTCCAATCTATTAGCATGAGTATCAATTTCTCCTTCCAGTAAAAATATTTTTCCCACCTCCTTGACTTCTCTTCTTTTCCCCACACTGACCTCTTACTTCTTCTCACCTGCCTGTCACCTCCCCTCCTCCTTCACCCCTCTTATCAGGTTCCTTCCTCTCCATCCCTTTATCATTCCTACCCACCTAGCTTCACCTAGCACCTTTAGCTGTCCTCCTTCACAAACCCCCCTCCACCACCTTTTTATTCTGGCACCTTCCCCTTTTATTTCCAGTCCTGAAGAAGGGGCTCCATCTGAAATGTTGGCTGTTTATTCATTTCCATGGATGCTTCCTGGCCTGCTGAGTTCTTCCAGCGTTTTGTGTGTGTTGCTTTGGACGTCCAGCCTCTGCAGACTTTCTCCTTTTTATTATTAGACCCTTGCGCTCCAATTTACTTGTAACTGAAGGGCAGTGACTTAGCTAACACACGTGTGAGGAGTATGCATGACCTCTCGGTGATTCTGGGGAATTTCCTGTGGTTGCTCTGGATTCTTCCCACATTCCATACAAGTGTGGTTCTTTGTAAAAACTCCTTGGGTTCTAAATGCTCCGAACTAGAGGTACTTTCTTACCTTATTTCATGGTTTGTTGCAGAGGAAAAAAACTCAATGATAATTATTCCCAGGTTTGCCCTCTCCTAATCTCTTCTCAAGTGTCACTCTTCTCAGAATGAGGTGGGTTATTTTTGCTCACAACCCAGGCTGACACTTTAATCCAGTACTGAGGGTATACCGCAGTTTGAAGTGCTATTTTTGACTGGGACATAATAAATGAGAACTTCACTGTTTGTACAGGGTCCAATAATAGGTTCTCCCTGCATCATGAGAAGCAGCACTGGGTATTCTTCTAAAGCAGGGGTTTCCAACCCGGGGCAGCACAGACCCCTTCCTTAGTGGCACCGATCCATGGCGTAAGGCGGCTGGGAACCCTTTTTCTGATGGCATGGCTATTATTCTGCAGAAATCATCAACACCTTGTGACGCTTTATCCACCATTAGCGGAGTAGTCTGCAGAATTGCTTCAGAGCCCCTGTAAGTGTTTTTGTAAAAGTGTAAAGAAATGAAAGGCAATCCAAGTTCCTTTTCTGAACCTGTCAAAGCATGAATAATGTTCAGATATGACTGTGGCCAATTTGTTAACTTGAACCTAGATGCCTGAGATGCTGTCCCAGTAAAATGTGCATCGATTCTGTTTGATTTGCAATGCAAATTAATTTCTTCATGCTTATACTTTATTATATCTTAAATGAGTATTTTTCATCAATGGAAAAAAACTCTTAAGGTATATTTGCTGAATCTTAACATTGTTTTCAAGCTTCATTTTCCAGATTACCTTCAAGTTGTACATGACTCGCCTTTGATCAGCTTCTGGGCATCAGATTCACCGTCACACTGACCCATTTTATTTTTATTCATTTGTTCTATATTAGAAGTATTTCTGCCAGTACAACACATGAAGCTAACTGACTTTTCCCAGCTTCTCCTCCATTTCCTGCCAGCTCCTGTTCCATCACTGTTTGCACTGCCCTCTCGTCCCTACGCACATCTCTATTACCGACATGGTCCTCAAGTCCTTCCTGTTTCATTGAGACCTCCTGACCACTGCTGTTGCTCTTCTTTATGCTTCAGGTTTCCTGGTGTGATTAACACCTTCTGTGTGCTCTTGGTTGGCCTTCCAGTGCCACTACTTTGCCTCTGACTGAAGCGGCTCTGTGGGCACTGAACATGTCAAACATATCCATTTGTAAGAATGAATATTATAAACCATTCTCAGTCCCAGTGTTACTTTGACAGTGATGCAGAAAAATACATTAGTTTAGCACAGCATACATAAACAGAACATACAGTAATAAAGCTTCCAAGACATAAGTATTATAGAAGTACAGCACATATAATATTAGGGTACACGGGGACGGAAAAGGCAAACAAGTATTTACAAACAGGAATGAAATACAATTAAAGGAATGCAGAGTGAAGAGCCCAAGATACAAATACAAAAACATCACATACACAGCAATATATCATTGAAAAAACAAAAAAACGTATATGCTGGAGATTTGAAATAATGGAAGTACTCCACAGGCCAGATGGTGACAGAAATGGAGTTAATCTTTCAGCTCAGCCGCACTCATCAGAACTGATAGAGGGCCACGAATCTGAGGGGTTAACCCAGTTTCCCTCTCCACAGGTGCTGTCTGACCTGCTAAGTATTTTTGGCATTTGCTGTTTTTTGTAGATGTATACAGTGAATTACATAGATGACACGGAATGGAAACAACTGCTCCACGCAGGTGCTTATGATTCCCTGAAGCCTCCATTCACTCTACACTAACAACACTGTTAGTTTCTCTTTCACGAGTTTCTCCAGGTTCCTGTGAAATGCATCAATGGTATTTTCCTCAATGCTGTAGCGAGTTCCACGTTCTCAGGATGAAGAGGATTCTACTGAATTTCCTGCTGGATTAAATATTCACTCCCTAATATTCATTGCCCTTGGTTTGGTCTCCTCAGGTAGAAACCTTGCCTCCACCAAATACTCTGAAAACAGTGGATTCCGATTAATTGAGTCATCGGTTAATTGGGGCAGCCGCTTATTTGGACAACTCTTAAAGAACAAAAAACAATTGAAAAAAATAGCTGGGATTCCCTTTGTTTATTTGGGAAATTATGATGCTTAATTGGGACAGGAGACTAGGGCAAACAGTTTTTAAATAGCTTCAGTTGAGTGTGTGTTCAAAAAGCAGTGAATGTTGGCAAGATACAAGCAGTAAGACAACTCAAAACTGGTTTGCTCACTGCGGTTTCAAGCATTCAGAATTGAAGATGCCAGAGACGACCGGGGGTGAAAATAAAACAATTGCATTACTTCAACAAGCTTGGGACCAGAAAGAATTTGAAGGTATTGACAATCATTTTGAATGTTACAATGAAAATGAAGATTTGAAGGATGCAATCATCAAAAAGATTGTATGACGGCTGTCCATTATACGTACTCTGAATCTGCATTGATTTTGTTCATTTACAAGTCAATCAAAAGAATATGGCAGCATACACTGAGTAACTATTCCAATAACTATAACTAGAAGGTTATCCATACATAACCATTGGGAAATACAGTTTTATAGTACTGTAGTAGCACTGTTACTTTCTAATTCATTCTATACTTCTCTTAAATGCATAATTTATTAGTTAAGTGGTAGGTTGTTCTTTCTTATATGTTTTTAGCTATTTCCAAGAAACTTCAGCTAATGAGGTCGCCTCTTAATTAGGACAAAATGTTCCGGTCCCGGTGTATCACGATTAACAGGAATCCACTGTAAATACAACAATAATGGCAAATAAATCTCTAAGCCATGAATATGATCTGAAAGCAGTGCACATAGAGGATAAAAATTAAATATAAATATTTGTAAATAGAAGATGAAGGGTGATGAGTACACATTCAAAACTGAAACAAACATTCAGAGATACATACTGTAGATGACAGGAAACTAATTAATATGAATGTGCCACTAAATACAACAATATCTGAGAAAATCAAGAGTTTGAAGGTGGGTCTACACTGGGACAGAGATACAAATATATAGGAAAACATTAATCTGCAGGAATATAACTCTATCATTAATAAACTTATATAAGCTTAATTTATTAAAGGCAATACAAGTTCTTTTTGAACCTTTTCAAAGCACGAGTAATATTCCGGTTACTGCGGTCAATTTATTAGGTTGGAATTAGTTGCCTGAGATGCTGATCCAGTACCAGTGACCCAGGTTCAATTCCCGCCACTGCCTGTAGGGAGTTTGTACATTCTGCCCATGACTTTGTGGGTTTCCCTCGGGTGCTCCAGTTTCCTCCCACAGTCCAAAGACATGCTAGGTCAATTGGTCATTATAAATTGTCCCGTGATTAGGCTGGGGTTAAATTGGGGGTTTGCTGGGAGGCATGTCTCGATGAGCTGGAAAGGCCTGTGCCGCACTGTATCCCAATAAATAAATAAAACTATACCTTCACATTAAGTAAACAGAATAAAATAATTGTTAAAAAGGACAGAAATGAATTACTTTCTGTCACTAAATGCTAGTTATGTTCCCTCGCACTATCTGGTGCCTGTGAGTCTGATGGCAGGCAAATACGACCTGGGGCTGGGACGCGTCCACATTTAGCACAGCTACTCAAGAGTTGCACTGCATCATCGAAGTGTCCAGTAACAGAACACAAAAGGGCTCAGCACAGAGACACAGCGGATCGAAGGAATATCCCCCTGCAAAGCAGGGCCAGGGAGAAAACAGATCTAGCCTGGGAAACATCAGAATGAAAAGCTGACAAGTGAAGTTATCATTGAATAATGGGTGGCCTTTAAAACAGGGATGCTCCAGCTGCAGTGTGGCCCTGTTCCTAAGAGAGCGAAGGATGAGCGAAGCAAAGATGCAGCTCCCTGAGTAACCTGAAAGGATTTGTTCTGCTAAGGGAGGAGCAAAAGGATGTGTAGCATCTGCATTAATCTTGCATAGTACTGGTACAGGCATGGTGGACAGACTGAATTCCCGTGCTATAACCGTTTTGTAACTTGCTGATACAGCTTATTAACTGTCTACCCCGAGGCTTCTCATCACACTATTCTCACATATTAAGCCACCCCTATACTGCCACAGAAGACCTTATAGTTGATCAAAAGCAGTTGCAACTCCAAATTGTTTAGGCAAAACCTAGGTGGAACTCTGCATTGTAACATTGACTTGTGTCACAAATCCAGTACAGTTCCAGAAAATGGAACCATTGCCCTTGCACACTCTGGGTCTACAATGAGGATGGTCTCATGTTTGAGTTGATTTTGTTCAACACCAACCAGTGCTGACTCACTTTGTAGGCTTGCTTGCCTATAACAGGGTCAGACTATGCAGTGAATGCACTGTATTGTTCTATGCACTCATGCTTGGCAAGGACTGGGCTAACAGAGCTCAGATTATGCTTTTAACAAGGCCCTAGACAGGTATGAAGTCATCACAAGTGCTGAGTTTTTCATCCTTTGAATTTGATCCTAATCCAGAGTTCACAGGGAGAGGCCCACATGAACTAACGCCTTTCCTCTTTTTGGGTTCTCAGTTATAGTACCTTGAGGGCTTGGCATCATCCTTGGCGGTGCTGTCTGGTAGGCACGGTAACGGCACTCGGTCTCGAGCCTTGGCAGCTGCTTTTTCTGCTACCACATTGGAGGACGATCTTGTTGCTAACCTAATGCAATGGTGAAAGGACACATCATTTCCAAGTAAATATTATTTCCCGTTCACACCAACTCAACATCAACTGTGCCCAGTATCTTTGTTGAGAACGTTCCGATCAGAATATTCAGCACATTTTATACACTGCCTGAACTGGAACTAACAGTTGTGTGACAAGACTTCCTCACCAATTTCATTCGCATGTAGGCAGTGCAGATAACAGCAAACTGGAGCACAGTGTTGGATTGGGAGTGACTGAATGGATTAGACAATAAAAAACAGATGAACTAGAAGTCTCTGGGTTCAATTCTCATTCCAAAGCATTGAGTGTATAAATCTAGGCTGACAATTTTGATAGGATGCTGGAGGTGCCATCTCCTAGACACAACCCTAGAGGCACATAGAGAGCATCCTATCAGGTGCATCACAGCTTTGTAAGGCAGACATCACGAAACCAGCTTCCCCTGATGAAGGGTCTCGGCCTGATACATTTACTCTTCATTTCCCTCCATAGATGCTCCCTGGCCTGCTGAGATCCTCCAGAACTTTGTGTCTGTTGCTTCCTTCTATTAATTTTGTACAATTAACACTAACCTTTTAAACGGACCTCTTGTATAACAGGGATAACTCATGGTTACAACCCCGGCACTGTATTTGTCTACCTGCACGACACTTTCTCTGCAACAACAACTCTGCATTCTGCATGGTTTGTTTTTGGCCCCTTTTATACCACCTCGGTGTATCCGTGTAAGGAATGATCTGCCGGGAAGGCATACAAATTGAGCTGCATCTCAGTCGGTGTGACAAAAATAAACCAATCACCAAATACCAAACAAAATTATGGAACCATGACAATCTCTTAGAAATAGAACTTATTCCTTAATTAGTGCCAAATCCATCCATAAAACAACATAACCAAACAAATCCCTGGTTATCCTCACATTTTTGCTTGCGGGAGCTGGCTCTGCGCAGGCATTTCCTATAAGAGATCACATAGCTGATTAAGTGCTTTGGGAAATCGCAAATATAATGACTTGCACAGTATAAAATGCAGTTGTCTGTCTTTAACTAATAGGCATATATTGTTTTGTGAGACCCCACTTCCAACATTTTTGTAGTACCATTGTAGTGGTTCCTAGTGGGTCCTCAGGTGGTTGAAAAGGCCAATCTGCAGACACGAGTAAGTGGTGGCAGTGGCTGATGATTGGGTCTTTTCGTTGTTCATTCTTTCCTTTCTCAGCTGCCCAGCAGAGGTGGGTCTCATGTAGCACTGCTCCCTCTTGAACAGATTTCCTCCAGGTGCATCTATTGAGTGCAATGTCTTCCCACTTTTTAGATGTCATGTTGAATTTGTTCATGCTGATTTTTATGCTATTTTTGAAGCAATTTCTTTGCCCACCGGGGGCTCACTGACCTTCCTTCAACTGGGAGTCAAGTACCTGTTTGAGGAGATGTGAGTTTGGCATCCAAATGTCATGACTTATCTATCGGAGTTGGTGTTGTTTTATTGTGAAGGAGATGCTGTTCCTGTGGCCTCCTCCAGTACACCAGCGTTAGTACGTCTGTCCTTCCAGCTGATCCTCAAAACCTTTCATAAGGTTCTTTGGTAGGATTGTTCCAGGGTTTTCAGGTGGCCACTGTAGGTGGTCCATACTCAGATCTAGGAAGATCTGAATGTAGGAAGGACTACTGCTCTGCAGACTAAAAGTTTTGTTTGGGCCTGTATGTCACAGTCTTCAAAGACTCTTTTCCTTAATATTACATGGGCTGCACTAACATTGCTCAGGCGGTGGTTGATCTCTGAGTCGACGTCTGCTTTTGAGGAGAGAATGCAACCAAGGCAGGGAAAGTGAACTATATTTTCAAGGATAAATGACTGGCTTGGTGGTGGCTGAGAAAGGGATTGTGTCTTTTTAATATTTAAACCAAGACCCAGGGCACAATATGTCTTGCAAAGGTATTGGGGATACACTGGAGTTCTCTTTCAGAGTGTGCTGTGATGGCATCGTCATCTGCATAATGATGCTCCATGATAGTGGTTGTGCTGACCTTGTTCTTGGCCTGGAACTGGTTGACAGTGTTTTCCGTTCTGTGCACGATTGGGATTCCCTAAGTCAGGCCTTGGCCAATGAGGTGAAAGATGACAGCAATAAAAATGGCAAATAGGGTGGGTGCAATGAGAAAGTAAGGAGGCATGGGACCCAAGGGGATATTGCATTGTAGATCCAGAACTGGCTTGCCCGCAGAAGGCAACAATTGGTTGTAAATGGGTCATATTCTGCATGGAGATCAGTGACCAGTGGTGTGCCTCAGGGATCTGTTCTGGGACCCCTACTCTTCGTGATTTTTATAAATGACCTGGATGAAGAAGTGGAGGGATGGGTTAGTAAATTTGCTGATGACACAAAGGTTGGGGGTGTTGTGGATAGTGTGGAGGGCTGTCAGGGGATACAGAGGGACATTGATAGGATGCAAAAATGGGTTGAGAAGTGGCAGATGGAGTTCAACCCAGATAAGTGTGAGGTGGTTCATTTTGGTAGGTCAAATATGATGTTAGAATATAGTATTAATGGTAAGACTCTTGGCAGTGTGGAGGATCAGAGGGATCGTGGGGTCCGAGTCCAAAGGACACTCAAAGCAGCTATGTAGGTTGACTCTGTGGTTAAGAAGGCATACGGTGCATTGGCCTTCATTAATTGTGGGATTGAGTTTAGGAGCCGAGAGGTAATATTGCAGCTGTATTGGACCCTGGTCAGACCCCACTTGGATTACTGTGCTCAGTTCTGTTCTCCTCACTACAGGAAGGATGTGGAAACTATAGAAAGGGTGCAGAGGAGATTTACAAGGATGTTGCCTGAATTGGAGAGCATGCCTTATGAGAATAGGTTGAGTGAACTCAGCCTTTTCTCCTTCAAATGACAGAGGATGAGAGGTGACCTGATAGAGGTGTATAAGATGATGAGAGGCATTGATCGTGTGGATAGTCAGAGGCTTTTTCCCAGGGATGGAATGGCTAGCACGAGAGGGCACAGTTTTAAGGTGCTTGGAAGTAGGTACAGAGGAGATGTCAGGGTAAGTTTTATTTACACAGAGAGTGGTGAGTGCATGGAATGGGCTGCTGGCAACGGCGGCGGAGGTGGATCCGATAGGGTCTTTTAAGAGACTCCTGGATAGGTACATGGAGCTTAGGAAAAGAGGGCTATGGGTAAACTTAGATAGTTTCTAAGGTAAGGACATGTTTGGCACAGCTTTGTGGGTCGAAGGGCCTGTATTGTGCTGTAGGTTTTCTTTCTTTGATGCACCCAATTTGACTCCTGAGTTGCCAGTGAATGGTTCCAATTCAGCGCCAGTATTACTGAGTACTGTGGCTGACATATCATCACACAGCAGTCTCAGTATTTGTAAGTACTTGTCAGGATAGCCAAGATTTGACAGTATATGCCAGAGAGCTTGACAGATTACTGTATCAAATCTATGAAAGCCAAGTACAAAGGTTGCCTTTATTCACGGCAATTTTCCTGTAATTGGTGTGCTGGGAATATCATGTCTATTGTACCTTTTGGTTTGCACGTGGCCAAGTGGTTAAGGCATTCATCTAGTGATCTGAAGGTTGCTAGTTCGAGCCTTGGCTGAGGCTGCATGTGTGTCCTTGAGCAAGGCACTTATCCACACATTGCTCTGCGACGACACCGGTGCCAAGCTGTATGGGTCCTAATGCCCTTACCTTGGACAACATCGGTGGTGTGGAGAGGGGAGACTTGCAGCTTGGGCAACTGCCGGTCTTCCATAAAAAAAAACTTTGCCCGCCCAGGCCTGCGCCCTGGAAACTCTCCAAGGTGCAAATCCATGGTCTATCGAGACTAACAGAGACCTACTACCTTTTGGTGGGTGGAAACCACATTGTGATTCAGGGAGTACTTCAGATAGCGGATGGAGTCAATTAACAAGGATACGTGCATATGTGCAAGCACTTTGTCTGTTGCTGATATGAGGGAGACGCCTCTGTAATTGTCGCAATCTGCCTTGTCTCCCTTCTTGAATGTGCTCATTATTAGAGCATCTCTGAGCTCTGAGTTCCTTTTCCCAGACCTTCAGGAGAAAGACATGTGTGTGGTGCAGGTCAGCTGGCCCACCTTCCTTAAGGATCCCATCAGGTCCAATGGCATTGTTGCTCTTCACACTCCTGATGACATCACAAGCCTCTTTCATACCAGGAGCTTCCCCCATCTTTCCTCTCACAGGTCTCTGGAGGACTTGATTAGTAACCTTTGGTTCAGCAGTGTTGTTACGGTTAAGAAAGAAGACAGCTATCAAGCCCAGCATCCACGGCATTGGGTTTGCCAGCTTGTCAGTCAACTCTCTGAACTTCTCGTGGGGAATCAGTGAATGTCTCACGATGATCCATTTGGCACTTGCCAACAACCAGATAGCAACCATCATCAGTGCTTATGCACCAACTCTGGACTTGCACGAGTATGAAAAAGAGGCCTTCTATGCTTGCCTAGATGCGACAGTGTCAAACATCCCCAAGGATGAGGTAATTCTTTTAGGGGTTGGGACTTCATGCTTTGGAAGAGTAGCGTAGGAAAGGAAGGAATTGGCAACTTCAACTTAATTGGAGTACTGCTTCTCTCCACATGTGCTGAGCACGATCTGATCACCAAAACTCTTTTGCATCAGAAAAACAAATTCAAGGCATTGTGGCAGCAGCCCCGATCTGAGCAGTGGCATCTCATTGACTGTGTCATTGTCCGAGTTAGGGATCGGCACGATGTGAATATCACAAAGGCCAGGAATGGCCCCGAAGACAGCTGGACAGATCATTGACTGATCCGCTCCAACAAGCGCCGGGCCGGATCAGGAAGACTGGGTGCAGGTTGAATCCAGGCAGCGGGGTCCAGGCCCCATTGCGTATCAAAGCGACTGAACCCTATGTTTGGATGATGATTTAGGCACTGGGCTGGATTGAAAAGGTCAGGGTGTCAGGGGCCGAGGTTCAGCTTGCTGCTCCATGATGTTTACTCGGCTCTGCACTGAACTAAGGGTCTGTGCACGGTCTCTATTTGTGGACTTCAGTTCTGAATGCTATTTGCTTGCTTTTATTGTTTACAAGATTTATTTTTTCCCCCTGTGCATTGGGTGCTTAATGATCTTTTTTCCAAAAATTGGTTTTTTTGAGTTTCTTTGTTCTGTGGCTGCCTGTAAAGCGGTGAATCTGAAGGTTGTATAATGTTTATATACTTCGATAATATATGTACTTTGAACTTTGTACTGTCCTTTTATATTTGACCTCCCAAAGTGCAACACATCACATTTCTCTGTATTAAACTCCATCTGCCACGTCTCTGCCCACACGTGCTTTGATGACAAATCTACTTTGAACTTTTTGAACTTTGAATCGTGTCCATCAGACTCATGAAAAAGAGAAATGTTCATAAGAAGAGACCAGGCCAAGACTAAAACTCAAGAGCCTGGTTGACACTGCCACCCAAAAGCACCTTCAGGCCTCATTTGGGGAAAACCTCCAACCAGATTATCTGGAAGATATCGAAGAGCATTAGGGTCTGCTTAAGTCCACCACCTTTCATACCTGCAAAAACATCCTTATGGTACAAGTCCAGGAAACATAGGAATGGTTTGATGATAATGACAGGGAGATAGAACAATTTATCTCCAAGAAACAGAAAGCCTTTTCTGCCTTGGCAGAATGACATTGGCAGCAGAGCCAAAAGAAGACTTTACTCCAGGACCAAGCCAAATGTCCAGCACCGGGCGAAGGAGCTAAAAACTTCTTGGCGGAGTAAGCAAGCCCTGGAAATGTAGAAAATGGCAGATTCTGGTGACACAAGAGGCATTCATGGTGCTGCCAAGGCAAGGCAGTCTACGGACCAGCGGTGGAGGGAGTGGAGGGATGTAGAGAGGGGTGGAGAGAGGGGAGGTGGAGGGAGGTTTGGACGAGGAGGTTGGGGGGGGTGGAGAGGGGGACAGTGGAGGTCCGAGGGTCCAGGGGGTAAGGGCTATAGGGACGGGGGACAGAGAGGACAGGGGAGAGAGGGGGGGATTAATCAGAATGAGGTTCAAAATCACTGAAGTGCCTGAGTGGGAGGTGGAGAGGGAGTTTTGGATTTGACAGAATTTTTTTTATTATTTAGCTTTTATTATTTAGACATACAGCATAGTAACAGGGTCTTCCGGCCTAACTACACCCATGTGACCAATTTCACCAATTGACGAGTATGTCTTCGTACCATCGAAGGAAACCCATACGGTCACAGTGAGAATGTACAAACGGCTTACAGGCAACAGCGGGAATCGTTATTGTTGACCCTTCTCTGCTGTTATTTTCTATTTTTCTTTTACCATCATGACATCCTGTGGTGGGTATTTCTCAGAGATAATGATCATACAAGGTGAAACGTCAGGCATCCCATATTTATCGTTGAAAAGATCAACTCTTCAAGGTGCTAGGTGTTACTACAATAATCTGGGCATTGAATGAAGTAAGTGTTGTGGGCAGATCAGTTCTCACCCAGAAACTGAAAGTGTCTTTTATGGTTTTCTCAAATGGAATCCTGGAAATCTCACCAATAGGTCAACTGCAACACAATGATTTAACAAGATCTTACGTTTCAACACTGAACGCTGGGACATACTGGGTTGACCTTAAAGAGCTGGCATGAATTTATCAGTGTGCTCCCTCCATGCAGACCCCTTATAAATCAATCGCCCAGTTTAAAGTGGGGAAAATTCAGTACAACTAGCTAACCGTAGGATAATGCACCAGCCATCTTGTTATTTTTGCTCTGCCTTCCTGAGCTACTGAACAAGAGAAGTTGTAAAAACTGCTGATGTGGGCAGTGGCCTGATCTGTTATAACAGCTAGTGGAATACTGTGATGTACCATTGAAACAAAGATACAAATTCCATTCACACTTCTATTCCCAAGTGCAAATTTCATTACCAAACACATCTTTAGCCTCAATGCCAATTCGAAACAAATCCATCGAAACAATTTGATTGCTATCCCAACCTTAATGCCAAGTTTACTTCAATCACTATCGCAGCCTAAACCTTAAATCCACCCTAACACCCGAATTCCAGTCCCAAATGTATTTCTATGTGTCCAAACTCCAAATGGTTGGCCTGGTGGTGTAGTGGCATCAGCACCGGACTTCGAGGTGAGTGGTCCTGGGTTCGAATCTCGCCGGCTCCTGCACACTTTCCATCTGTACTGGGTTGAGTGTCGAGCTTGCAAGTCGGCTTTGTGGAAAACACACAAAATGCTAAGGTAGCGGCAATGGTTGCCACCTGATGTGCCACAAGGCACAAAGAGGACCAGCTAACTCCGAATGCCATAGCAGCCATTGCTTGAATCTTAGGGTTCCCATAAAATATAGGAGCAGAATTAGGCCATTCGACCCCTCAAGTCTCCTAAAATCCATCTTATATCTCAAATCCACCATGTAGCCATCCCAGCGTCGACTCAAATCTAAAACAAATGTAATCTTATGTTAACTAAACGGAACTTACCTTGCGAACCTGTCTCCGGTTTTTTGAGGTTCTGCATAAGTATTTGTTTTGTTTTGTTTAACTGAAATCATATCATCTTTTTCCAACTGTATAAAATCTGCAATTAAGAAGCAAATTAAATGAAATGCCAACTGAGTGAAAGAAATATAAAAACAAGGTTAACATTACAACTGTTTAGAAAATCCCATGCACAATTTAGAACATGATATTCTCAATGTAATATTATCCATTACAATCACACCTATTGTGCATACTGATGACTTGGCATATAAAGGGATTGCCTATGTAGTAATGAGCCATGGAACACATTCAATGTGGGGCACCTATTCAGTCAGGATGTAATACAATCTATATATTGCTCTGAAAATATTGAGTTCTCGCTATGGATCATAAAGCTCTGTGCACCAGCTCCTTTGTCCTCTTAAACCCTATACTTTGAATATCTGTACCACACAGGTTGGTGTAGGGGAGTTTCCTGGAATCCCTGTGCTCTCACAACATTTCGATGGGACTAATGCTGGAACCTGCACCTTTTGTTGTGGATCTCAAGTACAATAACAATGTAACATGAGCAACCAAATGCAGCCTCGGGGTGCTCAGATCAACTGGCCAACATACAAATGTATATACATACAAATAAAAGAGAAAAAAGATATATATAGTGAGGTAGTGTTCTTGGGTTCAATATCCATTCAAAAACCTGATGGCAGAGGGGAAGAAGCTGTTCCTGAATCATTGAGTGTGCCTCTTCAGGCTCCTGTACCTCCTCCCTGAAGGTAGCAATGAGATATTTGTGAGTGTCTTTGGTGACATACCAAATCTTCTCAAGCTCCTAATGAAATATAGTTACTGTTGTGCCTTCTTTGTAACTGCATCTATACGTTGGGCCCAGGATAGATCCTCAGAGATGTTGTCACCCAGGAACTTGAAAGTGTTCACTCTTTCCACCTCTAATGTCTTGATGAAGACCATGTGTTCTCTCGGCTTACCCTTTCCTGAGTCCACAATCAATTCTTTGGTGGGACTGATGCTGAGTGAAAGGTCGTTGCTGCGACACCACTCAACCAGCTGATCTACCTCACTCCTGTACGCCTTCTCATCATTTGAGATGCCGTCAGCAATAGCAGTGTCATCAGAAAATGGCACTTGAGCTGTGCCTAGCCACACAGTTACAAGTGTAAAGACAGCAGAGCAGTGGGCTAAGCACTCTTCCTTGACGGGTCATCTGTGTTGATTATCAGCAAGGTAGAGATATTAGTACCAATCTGCATAGACTGGGGTCTTCCAGTCAGGCCCAGGTTTTTGACTAGATCTGTGGAATGATTGTGTTAAACCAGCTAGTTAATGTTGAAGTGTAGACCACTTCTGAAAGAATTAGCTCTCTCTTTCAGCTAATATCACCTGGACCTAGACTCTCCAACCAATGGAAGTTTATTGTTTCCATTTATCCCATCAACTCCACTCATATTGCCAGCAGCACCAAAGGAGTCACTGGTTTTGTCCTCTGTAGGTTAGCACACCTTGAAACATGCACAGTTAAAAGGCATGCTTGAGGTCAGACACTGGTGCACCTGAATGTTCACTGATTACCATCGAGCACAGTGACACAACACTGGCTTACTACAGCCAGGGTGAGGGAACAATTTCCATTTGGTCCTTCAGCCTTATACCCTGGAGGACTGGTGTGTGGATGGTGATCACCTGCATGAGATCACTGGTGGTTCAAAAGGTCAGTGCACGTGACGCTTAAAAACTCACTTTACATTTACGATGTCATATTTTGATGCGTTTCTTGATTTACTTCTACATTTTAAATATTTATTTTGTAATTATTGAAATCCACCTGAATAGCTTTTAAATGTTTAACCATTATACAGAGTTAAAAATCCTTTGACAATGGCAATTAGTAGTGTGGATGAAGAGGTAAAGATCTAGGATCCAATGATTGAGCCTGGCTTGCTGCTCAGACCCCATCCATTTCATGGACCCCTGTTGTAGAGGATCAGCTTGAAGTGGCCACCACTTCTAGAAGATGGCTGTCCTGGTAGAGACCATGGCAGTGAGTCCAGGGAGAAGGCCTGCTTGATTTAGCCCAACACTTTGAAAACTTTTACTGTCATCCTCAAAAGTGACAGTTAATCTCACCCTGCAAGTGGAATCCATGTATCATTCTGCAACGTTCACGCTGCACTCCTTCCAAAGCCCAGAAATTCTCTCCGAACCCCAAGACTAATTAGGAGTTTGTTTAGATTTAAATTAATGATGGCCCCCTTTGTAAAAGTCCTGGAGTATGTAATATGTTTTAACATGTATATCCATGACATTTTACAGGACCATCTCTTTATGTTACCACTCTTTCTATTTTTTTAATTGATTTTTTAATGCATTTTCTACAACACTACAAATAAAAAAGACCCAAACCAAAATAAAAAATTAATACAGTGCAAAATAAACATGCAATAATAATATAATACAAAAAAGATAATTGAGAAAGCACCCAAATTGAAGTCATGTAAAGTTAGTATCCTCCCCAAGCCCCACAACAAAAAAAAAACTCCAGACCAACCACAACAAAATATAGAGGATATAAATCAGGACATTCAAACCCCCAAAACTGTAAATACACTGAAAACAGAAGATAATAATGCCTACTACCAAAAAAAAAAAGAAGAGCTGAAAGTAAGGGACTGAAAAAAAAAACCTTAATTAAGAGGAAAGTTATGAAAGTACTCAATAAAAGGTCCCCAGACCTTATGAAACGTTATATCCGAATTAAGAATTGAATAATGAATTTTTTCAAGGTCTAAACAGGACATAATATCATTAAGCCATTGAGCATGCGTGGGCGGGGCAACATCTCTCCATCTAAGGAGGATTAGATGTCTAGCCAGGAGAGAAGCAAAAGATAATATTCGACACTTAGTCGAACTCAAACGTATATCTGTCTCACCCAAAAAACCAAACAGAGCAATTAAAGGGTTAGGTTCTAAGTGGTGATTCAGAATACAGGATAAAGTTATAAAAACATCTTTCCAAAATTACTCTAAACTAGGACAGGACCAGTACATATGAATAAGAGAAGCCTCGCCCCTTTTGCATTTATCACAAAGAGGACTAATATTAGGGTAAAATCGAGATAATTTAGATTTGGACATACGGGCTCTATGAACAATCTTAAACTGTAAAAGGAAATGGCGAGCACAAAGAGAGGTTGAATTAACCGATTTGAGAATCAAGTCCCAAATCTCATCAGATAAAGAGATATTTAAATCATGCTCCCAAGCCATTCTAATTTTATCCACAGGGGCACGCCGTAAGAATGCTGATTTATCACAAATAAATGATATTAAACCTTTACCCAGTGGATTAATAGAAAGAAAGAAATCCATAACATTTTTCTCGGGCATTTCAGGGAAGTTAGGAATTAAAGGATTGATAAAGTGTCTAATTTGGAGATATCTAAAAAAATGGGCATTAGGCAGATTGAACTTAGCAGAGAGCTGTTGAAAGGATGCGAAGCGATTATCGATAAAAAGATCTTCAAAATGTCTACTGCCCTTCCTATACAAATCATAGAATGTTGAGTCATACATAGTAGGTAAAAAAAGATGATTATGTAAGATAGGACTAGAAAGGGAAAAACCATAAAAACCATAAAATTTCCTAAACTGGGCCCATATTCACAAGGTATGTCTGACAAGAGGATTAACAATTAGTCTAGACAAACTACTAGGGAGTGCAGAGCTAAGAAGTGCAGAAATAGATAAATCTTTAGTGGAATTCAACTCCATTGCCACCCAATTAGGGCTCTCGGGTTGGCTATGAAAAAAAGACCAAAAGGCAGTGCAACGTATGTTAGCTGCCCAGTAATATAAATGAAAGTTAGGTAAGGCCATGCCACCCTCTTTTTTAGATTTTTGAAGATAAACTTTATTAATTCTAGAATGCTTATTCTTCCACAGATATGACAAAACAATAGTCTAAGGAATCAAAAAAGTTTTAGGAATAAAAATTGGGATAGATTGAAATAAATATAAAAATTTAGGGAGAACATACATTTTAACAACATGAATACGACCTACCAAGGACATAGATAGAGGTGACCACTGTGACAGACTCTGTTTTGTAGTATATAAAAGATTAGCAAAATTTTCACAAAAAAGATCTTTAAACTTCCTTGTAACTGTAATCCCAAGGTAAGTAAATTGATTATGAACTACTTTAAAGGGGAGGTCACGAAATGCTAATACTTGTGCTTCTTTATTAATCGAGAAAAGTTCACTCTTATGTAAATTAAGTTTATAGCCAGAAAACTGGCTAAATTGATCAAGAAGTGAAAACATTGGAGGTAAGGACGTGGACAGATTTGAAAGAAAAAGTAATAGATCATCAGCATAAAGAGAACCATTATGCTCAAAACCCCCCTCCAGATCCCGGTCAGTTCAGGACAGCTTCAGAATGTTATCGCCAGAGGTTCTATAGCCAAATCAAAGAGAAAGGGACTTAAAGGGCATCCTTGACGGGTGCCACGTTTGAGGTTAAATAGCTGAAAATTAGTCAAAACAGAGGCGGTAGGACACAGATACAGCAATTTGATCCAAGAGATAAAACTTTGACCAAAGTCAAATTTTTCTAAAACTGCAAAGAGGTAGTTCCACTCTATACGATCAAATGCTTTCTCCGCATCAAGAGAAATAACGCATTCAGGAATCCCAGTTGAAGGTGAATATAAAATATTAAATAAACGCCGAATGTTAAAAAAAGGAAGACGGTTTTTAAAAAAACCAGTTTGATCATCAGAAATAATAGAGGGAATAACAGTTTCTAATCTATGAGCCAAAACTTTGGCCAAGATTTTAACATCAACATTAAGCAAAGAAATCGGCCTTTACGAGAAGCACTCTGTTGGGTCTTTACCCTTTTTTAATAAAAGAATAACAGATGCCTCATTAAAAGAGGGTGGCAATTTACCATAATTAAACGAGTCAGATAGTACTGAGAGTAACTGAGGAGAAAGGAGTGAAGAGAACGATTTATAAAACTCTACGGGGAACCCATCAGGTCCAGGAGATTTTCCTGAAGACAATGCAGAAATTGCAAAAGATATTTCTTCTGATGATATAGGCTCATTCAGTTTTTCTTTAAAATCAGATGAAAGTGAAGGAATATTCAGATTATTTAAGAAAAGATCAACAGAAATATTCTCATTCAGAGATTCAGAGGAATAAAGCCAAGAGTAAAAATTTTTAAATACGTCATTGATTTCTAAGTGATCCGATGTAAAATCCCCATTCTCCTTCTGGATCTTTGTAATATGTTGTTTAGCTTTAGAACGCCTCAGCTGATTAACCAGAAATTTACCAGATTTGTCACCATGAATATAAAAGCGACTCTTACTTTCAAGAAGTTGGTGTTCAACAGGTTGAGTAGACAGAAGATCAAATTTAGTTTGAAGTTCTACACGCTTCTTGTATAATTCAGGATTATTAGTTTGAGCATACAATTGATCTAATTCTTTAATCTGATTAATTAGGTCTAATCGATCTATACGGGACTTTCTATTAAGACTTGCTGTATAAGAGATTATTTGACCCCTCAAATATGCTTTCATGGCATCCCAGACATTCTGGGATGACATTTCAGATGATGTATTAGTGTTAAAATTAAAAGTTATCCGATCCTTAATAAATTTTAGAAAGTTATCATCCGATAATAAAGTCGAATTAAAACGCCAGTGTTTATTCCTCTGAGGGAGACCAGGAAAGTTTAAAGACAAAGTAATTGGGGCATGGTCAGAAATCAGTATACTCTGATAATCACAAGAATAGACAAATGAAATAAGTTGATTATCAAGTAAAAAATAGTCAATTCTAGTAAAGGTATGGTGAACATGTGAAAAAAAAGAATAAGCTCTCTCAGTAGGATGAAGAAAATGCCATATATCTGAGATACCATAATTAGAAAGAAAAGAGTGAATGGCTAAAGCAGACTTAGTCGGTGATCTAGTAACAGAGGACGATCGATCCAAATTAGGATCTAACCAATAATTAAAATCGTCAACCAGTATAAGAGAATATGAATTTAAATCTGGTAGTGAGGAGAAAAAACATTCAAAAAAATTAATATCATCAAAATTGGGAGCATACAGGTTTGCTAGTACAACTTCAGTATTATATAATTTACCAGAAACAATAATAAAATGGCCATTTGTATCAGATATCTTATTATGGAGTTCAAAAGGAATATTTGAATTAATAAGGATAGAACCCCTCCCCCCTAGCTTTGGCGGCAAAGGATGAATGAAAATGTTGACCCACCCACTTTGACAAAAGCCGAGAATTATCAAAACTACGAATATGAGTTTCCTGAAGGAAAGCAATGTCAGCTTTGAGTTGTTTAATATGAGAGAAGACCTTCCTTCTTTTAACAGGATGATTCAATCCCTTCACATTCCAGCTCACAAATTTAAGTGTATTAACCATTATCAATAGCTAGTGCATAGAAGGTAGTAGGCATATAAAAAATCAAACAGTACAATAACAGTCTGGGAGCAAAAATGTAAACATAAATCAGTAGAATCAGGACACAGACATGACCTGAATAACAAGGGAAAACAAAAAAAACAGTGAGTAGTGTTGGAACTGGAGAACCCACCCCACCCTCGCAACCCAAAACTAGATGGCTACCCAAAAAAGCAGCTAGCTCTACGAAAAATATTAACCCAAAAATGACTTCCAGTTCCGTATCGTTGACAAAGGTTCCGTATACACAATATAGCAAATAATAGCTAATTTATGCACTAGAGAGCAAAATTACAAATAGGAACAACTTCATCAGAAAAGGTATAAAACTTATATTAAAAAAATCAGAAAAAAAACTAACCTACCCGCGAGAAACTATGAAAAATTGAAAGAAAAAAAAAATAAAAAGGGGGGGAAGGGGGAAATTATAAATTTAAAGAGAGTACTTATCAGCCGTAAAAGCATAAAATAATTGGCTGTGGATGGGAACCCAAAATTGCACGAGGAACATAAATCCTGTGAGCCCTTTCTAGCTCAGGTGGAGTCGGAAGAAATTCTTTCCCGAAAATCTCACAGAGAAAAGAAGAGAAAAATTCAACGGAAGAGCCCTTTTCGGTGGCCTCCGGCAAACCGAGAATTCACAGATTGCAGCGTCTGCTCCGATTTTCGAGATCCACCATTTTGGAAGTAAGTTTACTGTTCTCCTCCGCTAGGTTGGAGCAGAAAGTTTCGAGATGTTGAACACGGTGTTCTAAATCTTCAGAGGTTAGGAATATGCGAGATAAATGTTCAGCATGGTCATCCACTCTGGCATTAATCTGATCCAATTTTGATTCCAGCTGATTGATAGAAGTTCTCAATTCAGTCTTGATATCCGTTAAAGTATCTTGTCGATGTTGTTCCAAAATAGCGAGAATCTCAGCCGACAGAGCCGTGGAAGTTTCTTTTTTCTCGATTTTAGTACCTTTTGTAGCCATTATGAGATAGGTGTATTCGCAGGCAGATAAAAGAAAACTAATAAAATAACAAACTAAGGTTTAAAAAGGGAGACACATAGTGCAAAGATAGGAAATATAACGGAGCAAAAGTTTGAAGCGAGTAAACAATCGCCATCTTACCAGAAGTCTTCACTCTTTCTATTTTATCATCATACAAACAGTTCTCAATTCTATCCCCTTTAGGTCCAAAATTGCTGATCTCAAATTTTCCTACATTACATTGGATTTACCACCATTTTCTTATTCAAAAAATAGGGATTTTTCACGTTACGTTGCCATTATCATACTTTACGTCCACAACATATCTGCAGCCCTTGGATTCAGAGAGGACCTCTGCTCCTAATCATTGTCCTAATAAATAATGTAGTCTGGATATTGTCCGAAAGAGGATCAAACCCAGCAGTTGGGCCTAACCTGATTATTGAATAACCTACTCTCTCCTTAGCATTATGGGGGCAGCCATTAGGACCATCACAGGGGCTGCTGAGCGAGCCTCCAGATGACTAACGATCAAGAGGTGTGACCCGTGGACCAACGCAGCTGGGACACAAGCCAGAGCCTGATCAACCCTGGCTGGGTGGCCTGGGTGAGAGTGTCTGACATCGAAGCATCCGAAACACCTGATGACCCCGGGTCACATCCCTCTTGTGTCCCAGCATACACCCTCGGATGTACCTCAGCATCAAAGCAGGCCTCAACTCCTCCTTTAGAATCAGCATCAGTACTCCAGGCCTGTGCCAATCCCAGCCCAGCACCTTCTATTATATGCATGGAGCACACCGATAAAGAAAGAATGCCTTCCTACCATACAAAGTACCTGCTTGTGTTTGAAGATCGGTGGTTGTAATGTTACATGATATAACAGAATATTTTATGTCTATAATTGAGAAATAAGACAATCAGTACAAGGAGTCCACACTACAGATTGTGTTGAATTTTGTTTAACTTCACCTCTATTCTTCTCTGAGTTGATATTATTTCCACGTCCATAATCCATACCACTCAGCACTGTGGCTCCTTTTGATAGCAAACTCTACTCCACCAGCCTCCGGGTTGTTTCTCCTGAATTATTTACTAGATTATTACCATTTACTTAGAGCTATCAGCTTAATGGTCTCGAGTTTTAAACTCTCCCACATGCAGTAATTTTGTTACCTCTATCTTTTTCTACTTTTAACAGGCTGTATTGGGTAACATCATTCCTCTTTAGATTTACAGAAAAAGGCTGTAATTATTATACTCTTGAAGTTCTGGTAAATATCATTTACACCTTCTCCAGTGCCTTTATCGCCCCTCGTAATAAACTCAGGAGGTTCTGCAGATGCTGGAAATCTTGAGCAATACACACAAAATGCTTGAGGAACTCAACAAAATCAGGCAGCATCTGTGGAGGGAAATAAACCGACGACGTTTTGGTCCAGGATCCTGCATCAGGACTGGGAAGGAAGGGAGAGGAAGCTAGAATGAAAAAGTAGGGGAGGGGAAAGGAGTACAAGCTGATGTGAAATCAGGTGATTGGAGACGGGGGAACAAAGTGAGAAGCTAGGAGTGATAACCAGAAAAAGTAAAGGCTGAAGGAGGAATCTGAAAAGAGAGGAAAGTGGACCAGGAGAAAAGGAAGGAGGAGGGGTATCAGAGGCAAGTGATGGGCAGATGAGGAGAAGAGAAGGGTAAGAGGGAAGCCAGAATGGGGAATGGAAAAAGAGATAAGGGGGAGGAGCCCAAGACTGGCTAAAAGATCTCAGCCCAAAAGATTGACATTTTATTCCCCTCTACAGGCGCTGCCTGACATACTGAGTCCCCTCAGCACTTTGGGTGTGTTGGTAAGGAGTTCCAAACCCTGTCCATCGATGGTCCCTTGGGCAGACCCAGCTCTCCACTTGGAGTTAGACCACCCTCCCTGTCCCAATATATCAACCACTGAAAATTACCGTAAGTCTTCTCTCGCTGTTTCCCCTCTGACATGATCAGTTTATAGGAGCCGCTGAACTTCCCTGTCTCCTCTCCACGGTGTTCCAACGGGACCTTGAACGTTATCTCATTGGAGCCGGCTTGCAGAGCAATGCATCCCTCACCTGGGTAACAAAACACAGGGCAAATCCCCAGGGTTAAATGCAGCAGAGTGGGATGGAAGATTCACTTTGGGGAGATCGCAAGGGAGTGGCTCTTTCAAAGGAGCAAGAATATGTGATAGATCAAATGGCCTCGTTCTATGCTGTACAGTTATACAAGACCTGAGCAATTTGCACAAATCATATCAATGATTGCTATTTGTATTGATAATCAACAAGGAGGCCACCCAGTCCACCTTGCAAATGATCTAATATTCATTTCACTCCCTTGCTCCTCCCCCTGCACTTCTAAGATGCATTTACCCAATTCCTCTCTGAAACCTCCTTTTCCATCTCCCTGCTCCACTCTTTGTTCCAAGTTGTTGTGAGGAGGAGGTTTCCCTTCTCTTTTCATTTAAATATTGGATCTTTGGATGCACATATATACCTGTCTGGACACCCCCCCCCCCCCCCCTGTTGTCTGCTCCTGTGGCTCCTCCCACTGACCCCGGTATAAAGGTGATTGAGGCCTGAGCCCTGCCCTCAGTCTCCAGGATGTAGCATGGTGGTCAATTGCTGCTTGTTCTTTCTTCCAGTCAATAAAAGCCGATATCTCGCCTCACGTCTCAGAGAGTTATTGATGGTGCATTACCCAGCCATCACTCAACCGGTACAAAGCACGGCATTTGTGTGTCCATCCATCTTCATCCACTCTCTCTCTTTTGTTCCCCTCACAACTAAATACACTGCTTTGGATACTTCTGGGTGGATGGGGGGTGGGGTGATCTACCAGGGGGGAGGTTCATCAACCAGAGTCCTGGAACTGAATCTTACCTGAGGCTCTGAAAGGAAGGGGGAGGGGGAAGAGGACTGCAGTAGTAATAGAGGATTGCCCAGTTAGAGGAGCAGACAGCAGATTCTGTGGACGTGAAAGGGACAACTGGATGGTAGGTTGCCTGTCAAGTACCAAGGGCAGGGACTTCTTAGATCAAGTCAACGGCTTTCTAAAGGGGGGAGAGTTCCCCAGAAATCACAGTATATATCGGAACCACATAGGAAGGAAAAGGGATGAGGTCCTGAAGAGAGAATATGGGGAGTTAGGTAGAAAGTTGAAAAGCAGGGCCTCAAGGGTAGTAATCTCTGGATTGCTGCCTGTGCCACGTGCCAGTGAGGATAAGAATAGGATGATCTGGTAGATGAATGAGTGGCTGAGGAATTGGTGCAGTGGGGGGGGGGGGGCGGTGGTGTTGAGATTTCTGGATCACTGGGACCTCTTCTGGGGAAGGTTTGGCCTGTACAAAAAGGACCCATTTCGCCTGAACTCAAGGGGCACTAATACCCTTGAGGGCAGGTTTGCAAGAGCAGTTGGGGTGGGTTTAAACTAATTTGGCAGGGGGATGGGAACTGAAGTGATAGGACTGAGGATGGGGCAGTTGTATTACAAGTAGATGCAGTGTGTAGTGAGACTGTGAGAAAGGCAGATGACAGGGCAAAATTATAGTCAGAGGGACAGGTCGATGGGAGTACATTGTTTAAATGGTTTGACACAGACTAGATGGGCCAAAGGGCCTATTGCTGTGCTGTACTTTTCTATGAATCTATGAGCTAAAGTGTAACGTGAGGGTAAAATCGAAAAGGATGATGAATACAGGACTGAAGGTATCTTATCTGAATGCATGCAGTATATGGAATAAGTTAGCAGTTAGAGTTTCACAGGTATGAATTTGCGGGCATCACTGAGCCATGGCTGAAAGAAAGTCATGATTGGGAATTTAACATCCAAGGATGTATTTTGTATCAAAAGGACAGGCAGGTAGGCGGGGAGTGGGGGGTGACTCTGTTGGTAAAAAAAAATGAAATCAAATCCTTAGAAAGAGGTGACATAGGATCCGAAGATGATGAATCCTTGTGGGTAGAGTAAAGGAACTACCAGGGTAAAAAGACCCTGATGGGAGTTATATACAGGTCTCTGAACGATAGCCAAGATGTGGGATATAAATTACAACAGGAGATAGAAAAGGCATGTAAAAAGGACAATGTTATGATAGTCATGGGAAATTTCAATATACAGGTAGTTTGGGAAAATCAGGTTGGTGCTGGATCCCAACAGAGAATAATTTGTGGAATGCCTTTTTAGAGCAGCTTGTAGTTGAGCCCACTAGGGAAAACGCAATTCTGCATTGGGTGTTGTGTAATGAACCAGACTTGATTAGGGAGCTTAAGGTAAGGAACCCTTAGAAAGCAGTGATCATATTAAGACAGAATTCGTCAGGCAGTTTGAGAGGGAGAAGATGAAGTCCTATGTATCAGTATCTCAGTGGAGGAAAGGAAATTACAGAGGCATGAGAGAGGAGCTGGCCAAAGTTGATTGGAAGGGGACACTGACAGGGATGATGGCAGGACAAAAATGGTTGGATTTCTGGAAGCAAATCAGAAAGCGCAAGATAGACACATCCCAAAGAAGTATCCTAAAGAGAGGGTGATGCAACCGTGGCTGACAAGGGAAATCAAAAAACAACATAAAGGAAACATAATATTGCAAAAATTAGTGCAAATTTAAAATATAATAGTTAGAGCCTATGATATAAAAGAGATACATAAAGTTGTTTTAGATATATAAAGAGGAAAAGAAAGGTGAGATTGGATATCAAACTGCAGGAAAACAACACTGTAAAGGTAGTAACTGGAGACAAAGAAATGGCAAATGAACTTAAAAAGTATTACGTGTCAGTCTTCACTGTGGTAGATACTAGCTGTATGCCAGAAATTTGAGAGTGTCAGAGAGCAGAAGCGAGTGCAGTTGCTATTACTAAAGAGCAGGGAAGCTGTAAGGTCTGAAGGTAGATAAGTCATTTGGACCAGATGGACTACACCCCATAGTTCTGAAAGTGATAACTGAAGAGATTTTGGAGCAAAACAACATGGGGTTTGGGTAAAAACCTGTCATTGGGAGTGCTCTTACCTTCTAAGCAGCTGGAGTGGAACTCAATGAAGAACTTGGTCTTAGATTTTGTTTTCAGAGTGGCTTCGCAGTGGAGGAAGTTGATAGTGCCCGCTGAGTCAGCATTGTTTGGGTCTGAGAAGTAACGTGACAAGTTAGTGTGGTATCAGTTATTAACATCACTCAGTCACTCCAACACTACTATCATTGCTCTGTGATTGGCCTTTTCTAAATGGACAGAGGCAGAGCATTAATGTTTATCTCTCCCTCTTAACACTCCCCTCCATCAGTTCACCCTCTGCTGTCTGTCCCCACACCCTGTCATCGGCCATCTATCTTCTGTAATTATCTCCTCGATGGTGGGTGGGCAGTTTTAACAACCCGTTGTAGTGTCTCCCTGTCTGCCACAGTGCAATTTCCGTACCATGCAGTGATGACCATTTTAGGATGCTCTGTACTGCGTTTCTGTGGAAGGACGTGATGTGCACAGTACAGCTCTCTTCAGTTTTCTCAGAAAGAGGTGCTGGTAGGCTTTTCTGACTGCGTAAGATGTGTTCAGGACCATGAGAGATTGTGTGTGATGTGCACTCCCGGGAGTTTGAAACCGCTTGCAGTTTCCACTGCTCTGTCGCCGATGTAAGGAGGGGTGTTAGTGGTGCGAGTTCTCCAGAATTTGATAACCATCTCCTTTGTCTTGTTGACATTGAGGAAGAGGTTATTTGCCCAGCACCAGACCTCGAGCTCTTCCACCTCCTCCCTGTAGGCCACCTCATCGTTGTTGGTGATGAGCCCCAGCACTGTGTCATCGGCGAACTTGACAATGTGATTACTCAGGTGTTTGGCTGTGCAGTTGTGGTGAACTACATATACCTGTCTGGACACACCCCCTGCTGACTGCTCCTGTGGCTCCTCCCACAGACCCCGGTATAAAGGTGATGGAGGTCTGAGCCCGGCCTCTCAGTCTCCAGGATGTAGCATGCTGGTCACTCACTGCTTGTTCCTTCTTCCAGTCAATAAAAGCCGATACCTCGCCTTTACGTCTCAGAGTGAGTTATTGATGGTGCATCAGCAGTCGTGTGAGCAGAGTGTCCAGCAGTGGGCTCAGCACACAGCCCTTGGTGGGCAACCATGTTGGGCATGATGGGGAGGGAGGAGGGAGGTGCATCCTGACTATCTGTGCTAACTGGCTGGCCAGTTATTTTGTTACATGTTAGGTAGGTGCCTCAGTCATGTTGAACTTTGGCACTGAACATACCACGGTGGCACTTAAAGGAGAAATAAGTTACCTTGGCAGCTACTAACCAGTTTTAGAAACGAACTGTGTTGACACGCCCACCTCAAAGGTTGCAAACACCGGGGAATGGTCGCTGGTGACGATATCTGTGGTGCACCCTGTGATCGAGAACCAACAGTTTTGTCACATTCACTACTCTGTGCACATATTAAAATAACAGCAGGACCCGAGGCCCTGTGATCTCCCGTTAAATTCTGTGCAAACCATTGTTGTACAATTGAGCATCAATTTAACCTACTGTAGAGTGAAAATGCACCCATTTCCACGCCTGTCAGTGCCTGGGAGAAAAATCGACCCTCTGGTTTTCCAGCAAGATTTTCACTGAATCAATCAATAGCATTTACTTAAAGCACAGTCACCATGCACACAATCGTTGACATCTTCCCCCCATCGCCGAAAACATCTATCAGAGGTTATGTCTCAGGACGGTGATATCCATCATTAAGGACACCCACCATTTTGACCACACTCTTTTCTCGTTGATGCTATCAGGTAGGAGGTACAGCAGCCTAAAGACTCACACCTCAGTGTTCAACAGCAGTTTCTTTGCACTGATTCATTCTAGCTATGCATCAAACTTGTGATACATTACAATCAGTCCTTTCATCCAACTCATTCATGCAGATTGTAAGTAGCTGAGGCCTAAGCTTTGATCCTTGATCCACCTTATTATCTGATAATGTGAATACGAAATATGAGTTTGGGTAACCCACACTTTTGTTCCTTTCTCTCTCCTTCTGAAACACCTGGGTTCTCTCACACCCTTTCCAACCCACCCTCCCCAAATCCCACCCCTGTTACCTTGTTAAAATCTGCTCATCACCTACTTAAGTCACCTTTTCCCATCTCCAAGCTAGTTCCATCTACCCCCTACCCCTTCCTTAGCTCTTTCCATGTCTCCTCTCTTACTTATCAGATTGCAGTCTTATCCATCTCCATATCACCTCGCAGATTTTATCTATACCTCCACCCTTCTCCCTTCACCTGCCCCCTTTATTTTCCTCTCTATCACCCACTTGCTGCTGTCTCCTAACACCACCCCTCCCCTCCTCTCCCCTCCACCTGCCCATCACCCCCCTCCTCATCCAAATCCATGTACCACCTGCCAGCTCCTGCCTCGACCCTCCATGCAGGCTGTCCTCCGCTCTACACTTTCAGTCCTAATGCAGTGTCTTGCCCCAAAACACCAGCCGTGCTTTTGCATTCTCAGATGCTGCTGACCTGCTGAGTTCCTCCAGCAGATTTCTTAGTGCCCCAGATCCCAGCGTCTGCAGCCACTTGTGCCTCTAATTTCAAATAGTGCTTGTTTATTGTCCCTGAAACAATGCAGCATTATGATCTCTTGCATAGTGTCCTTTGGAGTGACTTTAGAGTGTTTCATCTATTAAATCAACAGACTGCAAAGAGTAACAAAAGAGGCAGCAACACCACTACCACCGGGATTATTCTCAACACGGGTACTCCCAAGGTTGTGTCCTCAGTCCCCTGCTTGACTCCCTGTACAGCCATGACCACGTGGTCAGATCCTGTTTTAAACCTATCTACAGGTTTGTAGATGATATCACTGTAGAGGGCCATATTTCAAATAATGATGAGTCACAGTACAGGAAGGAGATAGAGAGCTTAGTGACATGGTGTGATGACAATAACCTTTGCTTCAATGTCAACAAACCAAAAGAGCTGTTTGTTGACTTCAGGAAAAGGCGGGGGTGAGTGGGTGGGTGCACATGCTCCTGTCTACATTAACAATGCTGATGAGAATCACCAACAGCCTGTCCTGGGCCAACCACACAGATGCCACGGCCAACAAAGCTCACTGATGCCTCACCAGGAGGCTAAAGGAATTTGTTATGTCCCCATGGTACTTACAGATGTTTATCGATGCACCATTAAAAGAGTCCTATCTGGATGCAAAAAGGCAAGATGCCGCTGAGCTGCAGCCTCTGCTGAGTCACAGCTCAGGTTTAGTAGTTTGTTAATTATTTACTTGTTCAAATTTTCATTTTCTCAGGTTTGCATGGAGGACTTTTGGAAGAGGGAAGTTAGGGGTCAGTTTAGGTTTTAGTAACTGAGAAGTGGGGCTATTAGAGGTCAGGGTGGAGCCGAAATCGCCGCTCCTCGTTCTAAGACCAGCGATGTGGATGTGCGACATTCGTGGTCAGATGTTGGATGTGAATGAGGGTCTTCCAGGTCAGCGAGTTCTGGAATTCTGTTCAGGCAAGAGGAACAAGTTCCGATCACCCCCAGGGTTCATGACTTAGCGGGTCTGGAGTTCGCGGCCTAGCGTTTGGTGATCGACATGCCCGAGTGTTGTGGGCCGAGAGTAAATCAGAAATCCATGAGTCAGGGCTTGTTGTCCGGAGCTAAGTCTGAATCCCCGTGAGTCCGCTGGAGAGGTTGAAGCTTGAAGTCTGAAGCTCTATGTCCATTAGAATCCGGAGGTCTCTCCTGGAGTTAAAGGATTGTGTATGTAAGTGCGTAGGTGGGAGGGAGGAACAGGGCTTGTTTTTCTGTTGCTTGTTGTGTTCCGTGTTGTTCTGCCGAGTATTGTGGGCATGCTATGTTAGCGCCGGAATGTGTGGCCACACTTACCGGCTGCCTCCGGCACACCCTTCTTTGTCTTGATGTATACATGTACCAGTTATCTGGAATCTTTAATATTGGTATGGCGACTGCTTTGCCCACGAACAAAGGAAACTGCCGAGCATTATGAACACAGCTCAACACATCACAGACACCATCCTCCCCCCCATGGACTCCGTCTAATCTTATCGCTGCTTCAGTAAAACAGCCAGCACAATCAAAGGCCCCACCATCCCAGACATTCTCTCTTCTCCCCTCTCCTATCAGGCAGAAGTTACAAAAACCTGAAAGCACATACCACCAGGCTCAAGGACCACTTCAACCCTGCTGTTATAAGTCTAGTGAATGGTTCCCTACTTGAACTAAGTGGATTCTTTACCTCACAATCTACTCATTATAATCTTATTGTCTACCTACACATCCACTTTCTCCTTAGCTGTTACTTTTTATTCTGCATTCTGTTACTGTTTTAGACCATAGGACATAGGAGCAGAATTAGGACATGTGGCCCATTGAGTCTGCTGGGCCATTCAATCATGGCTGATCCTTTTTTTTCTCCTCCTCAACCCCAGTTCCCAGCCTTCTCCCTGTAACCTTTGATGCCATGTCCAATCAAGAACCTAACAATCTCTGCCTTAAATACCAATGACCAGGCCTCCACAGCTGCATGTAGCAACAAATTCCACAAATTCATCACCCTTTGGCTAAAGAAATTTCTCCGCATCTCTGTTTTGAAAAGGTGCCCCCTCTATCCTGAGGCTGTGCCCTCTTGTCCTAGACTCTCCCACCATGGGAAACATCCTTTCCACATCTACTCTGTTGAAGCCTTTCAACATTTGAAGGGTTTCAATGAGATCCCCCCGTCATCCTTCTGAATTCCAGCGAGTACAGACCCAGAGCCATCAAACACTCCTCGTATGATAACTCTTTCATTCCAGGAATCATCATTGTGAACCTCCTCTGGACCCTCTCCAATGCCAGCATATCTTTTCTAAGATGAGGAGCCCAAAACTGTTCACAATACTCAAGTTGAGGCCTCAACAGTGCCTTATAAAGCCTCAGCATCACTTCCATGCTCTTGTATTCTAGACCTCTTGAAATGAATGCTAACATGGCATTTGCCTTCCTCACTACCAAGTCAACCTGCAAGTTAACCTTTAGGGTGTTCTGCACAAGGACTCCCAAGTCCCTTTGCATCTCAGATTTTTGGATTTTCTCCCCATTTAGAAAATAGTCTACACATTTATTTATATTACCAAAGTGCATGACCATGCATTTTCCAACATTGTATTTCATTTGCCATTTTCTTGCCCATTCTCCTAATCTGTCTATGTCCTTTTGCATCCTACCTGTTTCCTCAACACTACCAGCCCCTTCACCAATCTTTGTATCATCTGCAAACTTGGCAACAAAGCCATCTATTCCATCATCTAAATCATTGAGATACAGTATAAAAATAAGTGGTCCCAACACCGACCCCTGCTTGTACTTTGTACTACCTCAAAGCACTATTGTAATGAATTGATACGTATGAACAGAGTGCAGGACAAGCGTTTCACTGTATATTATTACATATGACAGTACTAAACCAATTCTAATTCCAATATTATCCTACCTGTCACATCTCCAAAACATGAAGCTCATTCAGGGCAACATTTCTTTCGTAGCATGATTTGTCTTAACCATGTTAAGCTTTTCCAACTGTCCTGTTAGCGGTCCTAATAATGAACTCCAGCATTTTTCTGACAGCTGCCCTGAAGAGAACTGATTGGTTTAGTTCCCCCTTTTTCTTGAATAAAGGTATTACGTTTATGGAACAGTGCCGTAGAGCTGCTGTCTCACAGCTCAGTGGCATGGGCAGACCTAGGTAGTGACTTCAGGCACTGTCTGTGCAGAGTTTGGATATTCTCTCCACAGTCACATGGGTTTGCAGCCATTTCCTCCTACATCCCAGTAGATTAACCAGTAACTGAACATCACCACCTGCCTTCCTGTCGCTGAATCAATTGAGCATTCATACCATCACTTTTTCCTTGAATTTATAACCTTCCTTTGTACAAGCCTCTTGCTTAGGACCTTATCAAAGTGTTCAAATCTACAGCACAGCACAGCACAGCACAGCCATTTTCTGCTGTACATCAGTTAACCTGTACCTCAGAGAATTCAGTTAAGTCAGTAAATGATGCACCATCAATAACTCACGCTGAGACTTAGGAAGTGAGATATCGGCTTTTATTGACCGGAAGAATAAACAGCACTACATCCTGGGGAAAATGAGGGAGAGCAGCAGCCCACAGTCGCCTTTATACAGGGGTCTGTGGGAGGAGCCACAGGAGCAGTCAGCAGGGTCTGTGGGAGGAGCCACAGGAGCAGTCAGACAGGTATATCTAGTTCACCACAGTAAATGACAATAAAAAGGTTCAAAGAAGAATGCCAGAAGTGTGTGAGACGATAAATGATAAGGGTGAAGAGTATGGGATGAATGGACTACTGTCCCTGGGCGGGGCGGGAGGAACCATGCACTTAATGGACGACCTTCTGTGTCATTATAAGCCTAAGATAAAATCTCTAGAAGTACTCTACGTTCGAGGGATTTGTCATAGGATATGGGGTGAGACCAGGAATGTGGTTTATTGTATTGCTCTGGTCATTCCAAGAATTCACCACACTCTCTGTGAAAAACCTGTCCCCAGGTGCTCTTTAAATTATTCTCGTCACCTTAAAAATCTCCCCTACCCTGGGAAAAGGAATGTGACTAACCTCCGTGTGTGCCCTCAAAATTCTATACATTACTGTCAGCCCCCTCTCCTTATAACTGAAAAATCTCTAGTCCCAGCAACATCTTTGTGAATCTTCTCTGTATCTTATCACAAACTTTCTTGAAAATTAAAATAAAAACAGAAGCTGAAATAAAAACAGGAATTCCTGTCAATGCTCGCAACATCTTTTCGAGTAATAGAATCACAGAGTCACAGAGCCTGGAACAGGGCCTTTGGCTCAATTTCTGTCCAAGCGAGTCCCACTTGCCCCATATCCATCTAAACATTTCTGATCCATGTTTCTGTCTTGTTTCGTTTAAAAGTTGTAATTACATGGCTGGAAACAATCTGTGTGCTTCTGGAACGAAAAGTGTTTCAGGTCTGAGAAACCTCTTCAGAAATGAGAAAGGGAAGGAGCAGTTTAGTCTAGGTAGCAGAGAAAGCAGGGAGGGTGATAGGTGGAACAACAAATTTCTCTGAAAAAGGTTGTCCAAGAAAATCAAAAAATCTCGAAGTTCAAATCCATGGCGTGAAAAAGAGGCCATTCATCCCATCATAGTAATGCCACATCATTGTGCATCACCTACTGTCATGAGTCGGTGCACTCGGAGAAGGTCCCTGCTTGGTAATAAACGAGACCGAATATTTCTCAAAGTGCCACCTCCTTCATAGCTATACGTATTCTTAATTCTTCATGATTTTTATCCAGCTGCTTTAATGGATTTAATCAATACTGAGATTTATTGAAAATCTATTCCATGAATATTTAATGAAGTATAATATATCTCTTCTTATCTGTGATCTCCTTGGGTGATAGTAAGATTCATGGTTGGCTCCTCCCATTAGGTGCCTAACGACGCCACTTCTTTCAAAAGTTCTACTTCTTTCAAAACCATGCCCGTGCTGAGAAATTAGCATTACTCATGAAAGTCGTTAGGTACAGGAGAACATACGTAAGAAACTAGGGGCAGAGTCAGTCACTCAAAGGGTTATACAGCACGGAAACAGCCCCTTCCGCTCGGCTCGTGCTTGCTGACCAAGTTGTCTACCTGAGCAAGTCCCAATTGTCTGCATTGGTCCATAGCCCTCAAAGCCTTTACTATCCATGTTACTGTTTAAATATCTAAATAAAATCCTAAGCTGGCAGCTCATTCCATATACCTACAATTCTTTATGTCAGGGTTCCCAACCTGGGGTCCATGGACCCCTTGCTTCATTGTTTTGATCCGTGGCATTTAAAAGGTTGGGAACCCCTGCTCTCTCTGAAGGTGGTTATCCTTCAGGTCTCTTTTAAATCTTCCCCCTCCCACCTGCCAATTTTAGGCTCCCCTACCCTGGGGAAAGGACTGTTATCACTCTCCTAATGATCTGACATTCCTCCATTTTCTAGAGCAAGAAGTCGCAGCATGTCCAACTGTGGGGCAGCACAGTAGTGTGGTGATTAGTGTAACACCATTACAGCTCCAGTGACCCGGGTTCAATTCCTGCTGCTGTCTGTTGCCTCTCAAATCTCAACACGATATTCCCGATGATCCTGCATTTTCTCTACTTCTGACGGAAGGAAGAGAGTAATTGTGATCTATCTCCTTGGATCAGGGAAGGTGGAGGAGAGATTTGCAGTCATGGAGCCATACAGCACAGAATCAGAACCTTTGGCCCACCAAGTCCTCACAGATCATCGAACACCATACATATGAAACCATAAGACCATAAGATATAGGAGCAGAAGTAGGCCATTTGGCTCATTGAGTCTGCTCCACCATTTCATCATGCCTGACCTATTTCCCTCTCAGCTCCAACCTCCTGCCTTCCCCCATATTCCTTTGTGCCCCGATTAATCAAGAACCTATCAATCTCTGCCTTAAATATAGCCAATGACATGGTCTTCACAGCTGCCTGTGGCAAAGAATTCCACAAATTCACCACTCTCTAGCTAAACATATCCCCCCACATCTCTATTCTAAATGGACATCCCTCTGTTCTGAGGCTGTCTTTTCTGGTCTCCACCACCCCCACCATCCACTCTATCAAGGACTTTCAACATGCTGCCTCACCTGCTGACTTCCTCCAACATTTTGTGTGTGGTCCTTTCAACGTTCAAGAGGGTTCAATGAGACCCCATCTCCCCTCATTTTTCTGAATTCCAGTGAGTACAGGCCAGAGCCATCAAACACTTCTCTTATGATAAGCCTTTCAATCCTGGGATCATTTTTGTGAACCTCCAGTGTCAGCAGTTCCTTTCTTAGGTAAGGGCCTAAAACTGTGCACAATACTGCAAGTGAGGCCTCCCCAGTGCCTTATAAAGCCCCAACATTACATTCTTGCTTTTATATTCTAGTCCTCTTGAAATGAACGCTAACATTGAATTGGCTTTCCTCACCACCGACTCAACCTGATATTAATCCAATACTAAACCATTATTTTTTTTATACTCACTACATTCTCTTCAACTCATTATGCCAAACTATATCTCCTGAATTATTTTGAGACTGTAACTCCAGTGTTAGAAAGGAAAAACAACCAATTCGATAGCCAAGCACTAGCACTGACATAATAGACCAAACAGGTACCCTCTATGGAATATAATTCAATGATAGCATATTTGTTTGTTTGAGCAAATGGCAAGCTTGAGAAGTGGAGGAATACGAACGGTTTCTTTCACTTATCAAAATATTCCTGCCAGCTGGACGTGCCAAGAGAACCATTGGAGTCTGGGATGTGAATCAAGGACTTTTTATTTTCAACAGCAGAGTTATTTTAGCACCTCTCTTGTTACTGGCGTAACACCATTATGAGTCTGACCTACAGACAGACCATTGATGAGCAGGGTGGTGAGAATGACAGGAGGCAGGATCCTTAGATGTTCACAACTTGGAGAGCTTATAGAAGCGTTGGAAAGAGAGATGTCCAATAGAGTATGCACAAGCTGGTTACTTCTCTCAAAGTGTGGTTGCAAGATGAAGAATTGATGGCTCAATGTAGACAAGAGTGCAGATAAGAAATCTGATTTCCCCAAGGTGTAGCAAATGATTGTGGCTAATTATCTAAAACAAAATCAATTACCTGGCTGAGGGCTTTTATGATCAGCTTCTTGAACAGACAAGAAACTGAACTTTGTTTTGGACTTCTTTTTATTTTACTCCGTTTCAATCTGTCAAGTTGTTTACTTTGTTGGTGATTTGTTCACAAATGTAAGTTATGTATGATTTATGTTAATTTTAAATTTATGTCAGTGTATTAGACCATAAAACATAGGAGCAGAATTAGGCCATTATGACTGATGACTGAATTATGACTGATTTAATATCCCTCTCAACCCCATTCTCCATAATCTTTGTTTTCTGACTAATCAAGAACCTATGAACCTCTGCTTAAAATATACAAGTATATTTCTCCTCATTTTGTAATGCACTGTACTGCTGCTGCACAAGGCTCATTTTCATGCCATCTATACTTTTTGCATATATATCTTATAACAACAAAAAACCTGAACTTGGGATGCTTAACATAGAATATAAAACACAGAACAGTGCAACACAAGAACAGACACTCAGCCCATGATGTGCCAAACTAATTAAAGTAATAATTTAACACCCATCTAAGCTAATTCCTTATGCCTACACAATAACCATATCCCTTAATTCTCTGTACGTTCATGTGACTATCTAAGAGCATCTTAAACATGACTTTGTGTGCGGTAGGTCTGTGGTGAACTACATATACCTGTCTGGACACGCCCCCTGCTGACTGCTCCTGTGGCTCCTCCCACAGACCCCTGTATAAAGGTGATGGAGGTCTGAGCCCGGCCTCTTTGACTCCAGGATGTAGTATGGTGGTCAATCACTGCTTGTTCCTTCTTCCAGTCAATAAAAGCCGATACCTCGCCTTTACGTCTCAGAATGAGTTATTGATGGTGCATCAATTTTATTGACTGGAAGTTTTAAAACATGGAAACCGTTTTACGTCCGGAAAGATTGGATTTGGACCCCCAAGACCCTGAAGCAGCTCTTGCCTTTGAACTCTGGCTTGCATGCTTCCACTCATACTTGGAGGAGGTTCGTGCAACTGACCCCGCAGTTATGCATCGAATTCTCCTCTCGAGGGTCACCCCAAAAGTTTATTCACTTATCAGGGACCTGTCGACCTACGAAGGGGCACTGGACGCCCTCAAAAGACAGTACCTGTGGCCGGTGAACACTGTCTACGCAAGACATCGCTTAGCTACCCGACGACAGCGGCCTGGAGAATCAAGCGCCCAATTTCTCCGAGCCCTACAGACACTCGTCCGAACTTGTGACTGCAAAACACTCACAGCGGAACAGCATGCGGAGCTGCTAGAATGAGACGACTTTGTTCCAGGAATTAGGTCAGGGTACGTGCACCAGCGGCTGCTGGAAAATGTCGATCTTACCTTACGCTCGGCGATCGAGACGGCTGACACGCTGGAGGCTGCTCTGCACAATGCTGACGCTGTCCAGTCGCGCGATCCCCTGCCGGTTCCGTGGACACCTCAGACCCCGCCGCTGCTGGTTCCCGCGAGCGAATTCGCCAATGCCGCTGCCAGTCGCGATTCCACGAACTTCCCGAACCCGACCACGGCTGCGGCCAGGCGAAAGCCTGAGCTGTGTTACTTCTGCAGACTCGAAAAGCACCCCTGAAAATGCTGCCCGGCCCGAGAAGCGACCTGCTCCAGCTGCGGGAAGAAGGGCCATTTCGCCAAGGTCTGTAAGTCTAAACCACGAGTGGGGTCTGGCAACGCTGCGCATGAGACATGGGGGCCGCCATCTTGCATGCCGGGATGTGGGCGGCCATCTTTGTCGGCGTCAACATGCCCCGCCCCCGACCCATCTGAGACATGGGGGCCGCCATCTTGCATGCCCGGATGTGGGCGGCCATCTTTGTCGGCGTTAGCATGCCCCGCCCCCGACTCCGACCCACCGGTGTTTACCGGGCACCAAGACGGCTCAACTCTGGCCACCGTAACCCTCCACCAAAGCGCCCCACACCAACTTGCAAGGTCAATGATGGACATCCTGGTGGAGGGGCACAGGACTAGCTGCCTGTTTGACACAGGCAGCACTGAGAGTTTTATTGACCTGGACACAGTGCAATGCTGTGGACTCGTGACACGGCCGGAAAGTCAGAAGATCACCTTGGCTTCTGGGTCACATTCCACAGACATCCAGGTGGGTTGTGTAGCGACATTGGTGGTGCAGGGCACAGAATATCGGAACTTTGCGCTACTGGTCATGCCTAAACTGTGCACACCTGTGCTATTGGGGCTGGACTTCCAGAGCCATCTCGAAAGTGTGACTATGGCATATGACTGGCCCCTCCCACCACTCACTGTCAGGAATCCTCAGTTTGGTGGGACTTCGTCACATACCCTGCTACTGACCACACACACACACACCGACCCACACATCCCACCCTGCACCATGCCGACAGCTGCGCTACTGACACCACTTGCAGCCTCTCCACCTGCAACTATGATATCCTGTACTGGCCTGGCAGACTCAATGAGCCCCCTGATGCCCTATCCCAGGGAATGTGTGCTAGCGCACAGCTCGACCAGCTATATGCCCTTCATGCACATCTTTGCCATCCGGGGGGTAACCCGATTTTACCATTTCGTGAAAGCCTGGAACCTGCCATACTCCCTGGAGGACATCAGGACGATGACCAGGGACTGCCAAATCTGCGCTGAGTGCAAACTGCACTTCTACCATCCTGAAACGGCGCAACTTGTCAAGGCCACCCGCCCTGTTGAGCGACTGAGTGTTGACTTTAAGGGCCCCCTTCCCTCCACCGACCGCCATGTCTATTTTCTCAATATTATCGACGAGTACTCGCAGTTCCCCTTTGCCAGTCCCTGCCCGACACCACTACCACGTCCGTCATAAAAGCCCTGCGCCAGCTCTTCACTCTGTTCGGATATCCCTGCTATATCCACAGTGATAGAGGGTCCTCCTTTATGAGTGACGAGCTGCACCGGTACCTGCTAGCTAGGGGCATTGCTACTAGTCGGACCACGAGTTATAATCCCCGGGGAAATGGACAGGTGGAGAGGGAGAATGCCACAGTGTGGAATGCCACACTTTTAGCCCTTAAGTCAAAAGGGTTGCCGGTCTCTCGATGGCAGGAGGTCCTCCCTGAGGCACTCCACTCTATCCGCTCCCTGTTATGTACGTCCACCCATGCCACCCCTCATGAGCGCCTATTCTCTTTTCCCAGGAAGTCTGTCACTGGGACCACCCTACCAGTTTGGCTGACATCCCCAGGGCCAGTGCTGCTCCGGAAACATGTGAGGAGTAATAAATACTCCTCGCTGGTCGAGAGGGTTCACCTTCTAAATGCGAATCCCCAGTATGCCTACGTGGTCTTACCTGATGGGCGAGAGGACACGGTCTCCATCCGCGACCTGGTGCCCGCAGGAGCAGCAGACAACTACCCCGAACACTCCACGGTAACTATGAACCCTGTACCCGAGGTGACACCGCGCACACCAAGCCCTACACAGACTCCTCACGACACTCATATACCAGGCGCCTCGTACGCGTATATACCAGGCGCCTCGCGTGAGGGATCACTGACGCCTAGTGGGCTGACACCTCCAGTTAGGCCGGAACCAGCACAACCTCCGTCTCCGGTGCAAGCACCACCGGCACCTGTGCAATCACCACCACCGGCACCTGTGCAATCACCACCACCGGCACCTGTGCAATCACCACCACCGGCATCTGTGCAATCACCACCACCGGCACCTGTGCAATCACAGCCGGTGCTACGTAGATCGCAGTGACAGATTCGACCACCTGATAGACATAACCTGTAAATATACTTGTAAGAAACTTCGCCACATGGGGACTCTTTTTAAAACAAAGGGGGGGTGAATGTGGTGAACTACATATACCTGTCTGGACACGCCCCCTTCTGACTGCTCCTGTGGCTCCTCCCACAGACCCCTGTATAAAGGTGGTGGAGGTCTGAGCCCGGCCTCTCTGTCTCCAGGATGTAGTATGGTGGTCAATCACTGCTTGTTCCTTCTTCCAGTCAATAAAAGCCGATATCTCGCCTTTACGTCTCAGAGTGAGTTATTGATGGTGCATCAAGGTCATCAAGTTAAGTCAAGTTTATTGTCATTTCGACCATAAACTGCTGGTATAGTACACAGTAAAAACAACGTGCCTCCAGGACCCTGATGCTACATGAAACAACACAAAACTACACCAGACTATGTGAGACAGCACAAGACTACACTAGACTATGTAAAATGATGTATGATGTAGATATCAGTCTAGACTCTGAATATTGAGGAGTTTGATGGCTTGGGGGAAGAAACTTTTACATAGTTTAGTTGTGAGAGCCCAAATGCTTCGATGCCTTTTGCCAGATGGTAGGAGGGAGAAGAGTTTGTGTGAGGTGTACATGGGGTCCTTCACAAAGCTGTAGCTTTGTGGGCGCAGCGTGTGGTGTAAATGTCTGTAATAGCGGGGAGAGACCACGATGATCTTCTCAGCTGACCTCATTATCCGCTGCAGGGTCTTACGATCCGAGACGGTGCAATTCCCGAACCAGGCAGTGATGCAGTTGCTCAGGATGCTCTCAATACATCCTCTGTAGAAGGTGGTGAGGATGGGCGCGGGGGAGGGGGGGTGTGAGATTGACTTTTCTCAGCCTTCACAGAAAGTAGAGACGCTTCTGGTCTTTCTTGGCTATGGAGGTGGTGTTGAGGGACCAGGTGAGATTCTCCACCCGGTGAACACCAAGAAACTTGGTGCTCTTAACGATCTCAATGGAGGAACCGTCAATGTTCAGTGGAGAGTGGTCGCTCTGTGCTCTCCTGAAGCCAACAACCATCTCTTTTGTTTTCTTCACATTCAGTGGAATGGGGATGGTTCTCACAGGGCCTGATGTCTACCCTGTTCACCCTCTTGCTAGGCCCACCCTCCCAAGTTTCCACAGTGTATGTGTTGCCTAGTACCTCTGCCATCCTGTAGACGGTCGAGTTCCAAGCATCCTGGATCCTATTACAGCCTAATGGTCTGTTCCCCAGGTAAACAAGCGCATTCACATCAACTTTGAGACAGGAAACTTTGTCCTCCTGCCAGACAATGTGTTCTGCCGGCTTCTGTTCGGAGTATTCTTTTGCCCTGGCATGTGCATCCCTCAGTTGCTGTGGTGTACAGCTACTTAATCATGTTTCCAGTCCACAGTCTATTCTTGTCCCAGCAGAGCATCCACGGGCAAGTTGGGATCCACCACAAACAACAGATAGTAAGGTGAATACCCGGCGGTGGCATGAGGGGTCGTATTATATGCATTCTCCAACTTGGGTAGATGTTCTGGCCACCTGCGCTGCTTTCCTGGAGACAACTGTTATGACCTCGGCCCCCTCCTTTGTGAGAATCGCAAGAGCCCTAGTCAAGGGGGGATCAACTGACCCAAGAGGGGGAGAGACGTGCTGAATAGACACAGGAAATGGGAGAGAGAGAGGGAGACGTGCGGAAGACCACGTTCTCCCGAGAAGCAGAATAAAGGCGACATTGACTATTGTCTCATGGAGACCACGTGAAAAGCCCTCGGGCAAAGTGGGCTGGTTGAGAGAGAGATCGCATCACCTGCAAACTGATTGACACCTGCGATCCCGTGAAGAAGTATAAAGGAGGGTCTGAGGGGGGGACAACCCTCAGACGCACCAAGGAGACACCAAGGAAGCACGATACCGATTCCCGTGGGAGCGGGAAGCCATTTTGAAGGAAGCCACGTGCGTTAGATTCCAAATTTTGAATCTGTGGCTAGAACCAACGGAAGACCGCTTTTAAATAACAACGGGGAAGCCTGCTCCCCCGATTCCAAGGATTTCCTCTGTAAAGACAACGGGCAAGTGTTTATCCTTTCTCAACCATCTCTCTCTCCCCAACGTGAAACCCCAGCGGTTCCCAAAAGGGAAAAGCCTGCAGACTTCTGAGTGACTCGTTATATTTCAATTGGACTCAGTATTACCCCCTAGACAACTATAGAGCTTATTTCTGATTGATTATTATTACACCGGTGTTTTAGATTGAGTTCTGACGATGTATATGATCTGAATGTTTTGTATTAACCATACGTTTGTGCCCCTTTTTGAATAAAACGTTTGAAAATAGTAGCATCCGACTCAGCTGATCCCGCTATCTTTGCTGGTAAGTTACCTGGTTACGAGGTTACGTAACAAGTGGGGTTCTCCTCCCAGATTTGAAACCAAAGGGGAGGGTCAGTGAATCGGGCTGTAAGTCCAAACTTAAATCCGGTTACGCAGGTAGCCAGACAGGAAACCAGCAAAGATGGATGTGGATGAATTTACGAGAAACCCGACGGTAGAGGTGCTAGGGAAGGCTACAAAATCAGACTTGGTAAATTTGGCGCAGGCGTTAGACCTCACAGCGGTGAAGCCGGCAATGAAAAAGCAGGAAGTGCGAAGGGTCGTACAACATTATTACGTTGGGAAGAAGGTGTTTGCAGCTGAGGATTTGGAAAATATCCCCGAAAAGAGATTAACGAGTGGGACAGATCAGGTAGAGTTGGAGAAAGCAAGGTTGGACCATGATCTTAAAGTAAAGCAGCTAGAAGCAGAAGCAGAAGAGAAAGAGAAACAAAGGAGCCATGAATTGGAGCTGGACAGGTGAAGGCAAGAGCGAAGAGCTCAAGGGGGAGAGAGAGGGGAGGGGGACGATTTAGCCAGAGGTAGGATTTGGGCAGCCATGATGCCGACCCGCCGACCGGCGAGTACGGTCTCCCCGCCCCTAGAGTCCCAAAGCTATCACGCATGCGCGGTCACTCGCAGCCTGTCGAGAAAAGCAGCTGAGAACCAGAGCAGTTTAAATCGGGCCAATAGTGAATTGGCCAAGACGTTTTTACCGACCCTATACCACGAGGGTTCAGAGGGTGGTAAAACAGAAAATAGTAAAGTGAAAGGGGATAAGGGCGAGGAGATAGCCCTTTCCTTTGTGAAGAGAAAGGTCCTAGAGGTAGGAAATAAAGATGAGAAATGGATAAAGCTGTTCAAAGGTCCAGAGTTGGACATGGTTGATCTGTCTGGTTTGGCAGAATTGTTTGGAGAAGTTGAGAGTTCTAAAGGTGTTCCCGATGGTCCCGAGAGTGAAATGAGGGCAGTCTTAGAGAGGAAGGGTATCCTTGCTGTGGAGAAGTCAGCTGAAATGGCCGAGGAGGTTGTTTCAGCTCGCAGGGTTGCACCTTCCCCAATGGGGGGCTGCCTAGAGAGTAGCTGGAAGGATCGGGGGACGTTAGAATTTGAAAAAGGTACGGGTATTGAAAGCCTGGAAGAGGCCAATGTCCCGTTTGAGTGTGTCCAAGATGGGGATGCACGTGGTGCTGAACCTAGTCACGGAGCTCAGGAAAAAGCTGAGGTATTTGACTCAGCTGGATGAGACGGTCGTCCTTTTGGAGCAGATAGACTTGGTTCGGGAAAAAAAGGGTTAACCTTGGGAAGTGAGAGTTCCCAGGTGTTTGTGCTCGAAGGTGGGTTACAAGTTGGTGAGGTGAATATTATTATTGAAGGAAAAGGGAAATGTGTAGTTCCCAAATTGAATGAAGAAAATTTAAAGGCTGGACTGATATCAGAAGCAGCAACCAGGCTACAGAGACAATGGCTTGGTACCACAAAGCCTGTGAATCAATTACAGGTTGAGTTGGAAGGTAAAGGGGCCCCACACGCTATTGTTATTCCAGAGTGTGGTGTGAAAAGGCAGAATCTGAAATGCTGTTTGAACAAAGAGTTTAAACTGAAAACTAATAGCCTGAAGGGTCCTGAAGAGGAAACTAACAACTTGCATAAAATTAAAGAATTGGGTGGAAATTCGGAAGATGGTCTAAGTTTGGAACACATTGTTGATAAAATAACTCCTATGAAAGGAGCGGGCGAAAGCCTATTTCGCCAGGGTGCCCAAGATCACCACGAGGGAATTAACCGGAAAAGAGGCGAGGGTTAATGGGGACGCAATTTTTAAATAGCAGAAGCCAGTTTTAAGGGATTTTGACAAAGTATGTGAATAATAAAGACAACACCCATGGAAGCTTGACTGTTAAGCTTGAAAGTAACATAAAAATTAGTATTTTGCATGAACTTTTGTAGTACACACGTAAGCTAAGATCACAACTCTTTAGTTATGTTGCTGAAGAAAACAAATAAATAAGGTGGTTATTGAGCTGAAGTTTGATGCTACCAGGCGTTAGTAGGGCACATGAGGTTAAGGTATTAAAGAAAAGGGGCACTGTACTCGTTACCTGTTTAGATACTGACTTGAATGTATAACAGTAGTACTCTGTGAAGAGAAAAGCTTGGGTAGTATGTAGATTCACAAAAAAAAAAGGTCCTGTACCAACCTGTTTTTAACCGCTGGTAAAGAAAACCTGCTATGGGGGGAGGTGTTATGACCTCGGCCCCCTCCTTTGTGAGAATCGCAAGAGCCCTAGTCAAGGGAGGGTCAACTGACCCAAGAGGGGGAGAGACGTGCTGAATAGACACAGGAAATGGGAGAGAGAGAGGGAGACGTGCGGAAGACCACGTTCTCCCGAGAAGCAGAATAAAGGCGACATTGACTATTGTCTCATGGAGACCACGTGAAAAGCCCTCGGGCAAAGTGGGCTGGTTGAGAGAGAGATTGCATCACCTGCAAACTGATTGACACCTGCGATCCTGTGAAGAAGTATAAAGGAGGGTCTGAGGGGGGGACAACCCTCAGACGCACCAAGGAGACACCAAGGAAGCACGATACCGATTCCCATGGGAGCGGGAAGCCATTTTGAAGGAAGCCACGTGCGTTAGATTCCAAATTTTGAATCTGTGGCTAGAACCAACGGAAGACCGCTTTTAAATAACAATGGGGAAGCCTGCTCCCCTGATTCCAAGGATTTGCTCTGTAAAGACAACGGGCAAGTGTTTATCCTTTCTCATCCATCTCTCTTTCCCCAACGTGAAACCCCAGCGGTTCCCAAAAGGGAAAAGCCTGCAGACTTCTGAGTGACTCGTTATATTTCAATTGGACTCAGTATTACCCCCTAGACAACTATAGAGCTTATTTCTGATTGATTATTATTACACCGGTGTTTTAGATTGAGTTCTGATGATGTATATGTTCTGAATGTTTTGTATTAACCATACGTTTGTGCCCCTTTTTGAATAAAACGTTTGAAAATAGTAGCATCTGACTCAGCTGATCCCGCTATCTTTGCTGGTAAGTTACCTGGTTACGAGGTTACGTAACACAACGTATGCAACAAATCATGCATGGTCCAGTTGAAACGCTCGCACTACGCGTTGCCAATAGGATGATGAGGTGTGGAACGGCTTTTCTTTACCCCGTACAGTTTGCAGAGCTCAGCTATGACCTCACTTTCGAAGTTATGGCCCTGGTCACAATGCAATCCCTCAGGAACACTGTACTTCATGAACCATTCCCTCAAGGGCACTGTTGCTGTGGTATCTGCCTTTTGATCCCGAGTCGGAAACGCTTGGGTGAATTCAGTGAAAACGTCCGTGACCACTAAGACATTCTCACGCCCGTCAGTCACCAGCTCCAACACAGTGAAATCTACAGCCTCAACTTCAAGCGGCCTAGAAGCCAGAAACGACTTCATGGGGGACGGATCCTAGGCTGCGGCATCTTAGTTAGCACACAACGTGGACAATTTTTGATCCACCATGCCACATCCTCGTGTATGCCCACCCAAAAGCATCAGCTTCTCAACAACAAAGTTCTATGCTTTGATGTCATGTACATATTCTAATACTTTGCTCCTCAAACTGATAGGTACCAGAAGCTGGTAACACTCCCCAAGCTTTTCATCCTCAACTACCCATACAGCAACCATTTATGCTCCCTGATACTGTCCCAGTGCTTTAACAGAGATGAAACAGGTTTAGGCAGAGTTTTACACTCCTGGCAACTCAGCTTTCTTTTCTGATTCCATAACTCTCTTAGGACACTTAACACAGGGTCTTGCTGCTGAAAAGTATGCAAGTCCCTATTAGAATAAACCTGGGAGGGTTGGAGTGTTCCCTTGCATTGGACCACTTACATCACTTGTACCACTTCCCAGGTTCGAATTTGCTTAACCCTACAGCTTTTGAGACCAGCAGTAACCAGTGCCAGGTCAAGAGCAGTGCCACGATTGATCAAACTACAGATTACCACAGACCCATCAAACTCCGCATCCTCTGAGACAGGCTCAGGCTCCCCTGCAAATGGCTGCCTCGAGAGTGCATCAGCCACGGTTTGGCTCTGACCCGGACGATACTGGACATCAAAGTCAAACACTGACAGCTGTGAGATCCATCTCTGCTCCACTGCTCCCAATTTGGCAGTTTTCAGGTGCGATAAGGGGTTATTGTCAGTGATTACAGTGAATTTCGAACCCCACAAGTATCCATGAAACTTCTCTACTTCAGTCCACTTAAGTGCAAGCAGCTCCAATTTCATGCTGCTATAATTTCTATCATTCTTTTCGGCATTCCTTAATCGCCGGCTTGCATATGCAATAACCCACTTTGCCACTCCCTACTGTTGGTATAACACAGCTCCTAGCCCATGATTGCTGGCATCGGTCTCCACAATAAAGGGCTGGGAGAAATCAGCAAAGCCAAGGATGGGGGAGCTGGTCAGTTTCTCTTTGATCAAGTCAAAGGCAGTTTGACAGTCTTCTGTCCAAGACTGTTGTAACAGCCGGTTTGTTTTACTTGGACTCCCTACATTAGTACACAAATTCACTACATCATGCAGTGGACTGAAATCTTTGAGAATCCCTGAATCCATTGATAATAACTGCAAAAGCCCAGAAATGATCTTAAGTCCTTAACTGTAGTTGGTACTGGCCACTGCTGAACAGCTAAGACCTTCTCAGGATCTGTGCCTATCCCCTTGGCTGATATATGGTGTCCTAAGAACTTGACCTCTGACTGCAGAAGATGACACTTCTCCAATTTTACCTTCAGATCATTCTCCTTGAGGCACTTAAGCACAGTGTTGAGTCTCTCCAAGTGTTCCTGGAAAGTCTGTGAATACACCAGAATATCATCTAGGTACACAAGCATGATTTGGAAGACTAAGTCATTCATGGTTGCCTGCATGAGCCTTTGAAAAGTCGCCGATCCATTGCAGACCCCAAACAGCATTTGAAGATATTCATATAGACCAAACAGGGTCAAAAAAGGAGTCTTATGCCTATCACGCTTCTCTACTACCACTTGGTGGTAACCACTTGCGAGGTCTATTGTCGAGAAAATTTGCACACCCCGCAGGGCATCAGAACTCTCATCAATACGTGGGAGCGGGAACGCGTCCTTTCTGGTCTTAGATTCAGTCTCCGATAATCCACACAGTCTTATACTCCCATCAGCCTTCCCGACCAACACCACAGATGAGGCATACACACTATTGCTCTCCTGAATCACATCCTTCTTCAACAACTTTGCGATGTGCTCTTTCACTTCATTGTACTGATTCGGCGGAACACGACGGTATGGCTGTCAAACAGGCTTGTCATCAATTAACTGAATTTCATGCTTGACTTTGTCAGTGTACCCAAGGTCTTCCTCTTCAACTGCAAAGATATCCAGGTACTTAACCAGTAAAGCTCTTAGCTGAGCTTGTTGTCTTTCACTACCCCCAATGTCGAGCTTGTCTAGAATTGACTTCAACTTGTGATTACTACACTGCTCCTTTAAACCCACAGTCACGTGATCAATGCCAGCTGAGATCCGCTGAAACCTTACTGCACATTGCTGATCACTATCTATGCACTCCACCTTTGACAGGATACCCAGCTAGGTCCTAGGTGTGCGTCATACATCCTCTCGAGAGAGGTTTAAAATCTGTGCTGGCACTATATGATTAACAGACTCAATGAGCGCAGGAATGACTACAATACCTCCAGCTAAAGGGCTGTTAAGTGGCTCAAGTAACATTTTATGGTCACTGCCAGCATCGCCAGTGGCCTTGCTAGCTGCAATGGTGACTACAGTTCCAGCAGGTATGTGCTCAGTATCTTTTCCCAATACTCAGACTACTGCTTTCTTTTCAGTAGTGTGCATCTGTACTTTCTGGAAAACATCTCTGCAATCAGAATCCAGCTTCCCTTCTAGGGTTGTGTCAAACTCTGCGTAGACAAGTTGCCTACACTGGCTGATAATGTTCATGCCTACAATAGACAGGATAGGTGGTTCGGTGCCAACAGGATCCCCGACTTATAGAAAGCTACAATTTGGTATCTTCATGCCCACTGCTTGAACCTCCAGGTCTAGATACCCAAGGTAGGGAATATCAAGACCGTTTGCAGCTGTTAAACTAAGCCAGCCAGCAGTGGACAACAGCCAGGACAGCAGTCCTCTCCATTCAAGTGTTCTCAAAAGAACTGCTCGGTCATGGTGCTTTCTTGACGACCTGTGTTCGACAGACAATGTAGAGCGATACCTGCTATTTCAAGTTTAACAACTGGACATGTTCTTATGGCACATTGCAGCAACTGGTCACGGGATAGTGGCGCATCCTCTGTACCTATGAGGTTCCGCCGAATTGCCCGACTCCCAAACTCTTGAGGGCGGTGTCATCAGCCGGTCTTCCTCAGCATCACTGCGCATACGTGCTTCCTCTAAGGCTGCACCCCTGAGCAGGGACATGACAAAGTCATACTGATCCTGGTCAGACTAATTTCTGCTATGAAGTGCACATTGTACTTCTTCAATAAAGTCATCAACAGGCCTCCCATCTTTCTCAACAACCCCCGTCAATGGAACGATGTGTCTTTTCCCTTGGGCCATATACATAGGACCTTTTGCTTAATGTATCTATGGTTGCCATGGCTTCATCAAACCTACTACGCAATTCCCTAATTTGCTCATTTAAATCAAATTCAACTGGTGTGTCCTCTGAGCGTAACATAGTAAAAGCTCAAGTCTTTAAAGTTTTCACAATAAGCATGCAGATGGATGCCTAAGTACGCTTTTAACGATAATGAATAAGATTCGACGGTCACCCAGTTACATAAGACTTAGATAGACAGAGTTTTGCATAGCAGGGGCTGTGGGGAAAAGGGTGGTAAGTGGAACTGAGTTCATGGCCAGACCAGCCATGATCTTATTGAATGGCAGAGCAGGTTCAAAAGGCCAGGTGGTCTACTTGTGCTCTTAGTTCTAATGTTCTTGTGTTCATCACACCCTTGGTCCAAAGAGGCACTGAAAAGCTGAATTCCATAGGAGGGTCAGGAATAACTGTCTTTGATATCGGCAGAATTTGACCTAGTTTAGCCAATAGGAGCTGGAATACTCAGAGGAAGTCTATATGGTCACAGTGAGAATGCAGAAACTCCACAAGGACAGCGCCTGAGGTTTATAGGATTAAACCTAGGGTCTAGGATTGTGAGATTGTGAATGAGCTACCAGGATGATCCAAATCTCTCAGGCATCCCCACTCCCCTGCCTTCTCCCCATAACCTGTGATGCCCTGGCTAATTAAGAACCTATCTGTCTCTGCCTTAAATGCATCCAATGACTTGGCTTCCAGAGCCACTCATGGCAAGAAATTCCACAGTCATACCACCCTCTGACTAAAGTAATTTCTCCACATCCCTGATCCTTCATTCCTGAAGTCAGGTCCTCTTTTGCTGGACTCCCCTACCATGGGAAATAACTGCCACATCTAATCTGTTCAGGCCTTTTAACATTTGGAATGTTTCAGTGAGATCCCTCCTCATTCTCCTGAACTCCAGGGAATACAGCCCAAGAGCTGCCAGACGTCCCTCAAATGGCAACCCTTTCATTCCTGGAATCATTCTTGTGAATCTTCTCTGATCGATAGGAGAAGGTAGCTTAGATAGGCATGGACTAGATGGGCTGAAGGGCCTGTTTCTGTGCTGTACTTTGCTCAGACTCTATGACACTGTCTAAGAACCTGCCTAAAAAGCTAGTTTTATTTTTACATGTATATTTAATATTGATACTTTTTCACGTGAGATTACGCCAGTGAGGAAATGCTTTTTTCCTGACAGTTAAAGACAGATACAAAAGGTGAAACTATTTTTGAAAAACAAAATTCCGCTGGAAAATATCATAGCTTGTGTAAGGAAGCATCCTTCTTTGATGGTAGGATGACATAGAGGATTCATTACTCATTTAAAATGCAATGCTTGTTGTATTTTGCAAACAGGGTTTCATCCACCATCAGCATTGGTTATGAAAACAAAATATTGTGTATTTTTGTTGATGATTGGAAGAATATTACATCAATAAAGTATCTCATTCAGAGCTTTAAAGCAGTTTTATATTTCATAAACACCTATAAAATTAAGTTTAGCCTATAATACCTATAACATGTTAAAACCTAAAGATTGACTATATATTAAAATAATACTGAAAATAAATTAGTAACTAATGGAATCTGTGGAGGCTGAGGGCCTGAGGGAACTAAAGGTCACATAGGTAAGTAAACAGAGAAGTATTGTAAGATGGAGAGGTGCCTTTGACCTTCCACATGGGTTCGGGGTGGACTTGATGCTCTGCCTGTCGCTCTCTCCCTGGCTCTGTGCTGTGGCACACTGCTGGATAAATGCTTCAGCAGCCATTGTCTCCTCTTCATGAGGTTGTTTCTCTCCATTAATTTTGAAATGCCACGGATCCATTGCCTGCCCTCGTCGGTGTTGGTGGCCACCAGATCTAAGTTCTTCCGGCTGCCTTTAAATACAATGCTGAAGCATTGGTTGGTTGGTATGTCTGTGGCATTCCGCTGCATTCCCTGCGTCTGATGACCTGCTTTCAGCTCCTTGATATCATTAATTGAGACTGCAAGGGAGGGAGCAAAACAGCAGCAGAGATCAGAACAAGAGATTCAGACACATTCATAAGCACAAGAGATTCTGCAGAAGCTGGAAATTCAGAGTAACACACACAAAGTTATTTATTCACAGTACTCTATCTATTTAGAGATACTCTGTAGAACTGGCCCTTCTGCCCCAGAAAGCTACATTGCCCAACACCCCACCTATTTAACACCAGCCTAACCGCAGGAAAATTTCCAATCACTAATCATCCTTTTTTGAACTACAGGAGGAAACCCACATGGTCACAGGGAGAATATACAAACTCCTTACACACAGCACTGGTATTGAACTTTGAATTATTACCTGCCCTTTCCCTGCCCCCCCATCCCTGACCGAGCAGCAACAGCATCGCACAAACCCCTCTGCTATTGTGGTTCCCTAAGATGCCGGAGGAACTCTGCAGGTCAGGCAGTATCTATGGAGAGGAGTAAAGAGTCAACACTTCAGGCCAACATCCTCCATCAGGATGAATGCTGCAGACAGGTGTGTGTGTGTGTGTGTGTGTGTGTGTGTGTGTGTGTGTGTGTGTGTGTGTGTGTGTGTGTGTGTGTGTGTGTGTGTGTGTGTGTGTGTGTGTGTGTGTGTGTGTGTGTGTGTGTGTGTGTGTGTGTGTGTGTGTGTGTGTGTGTGTGTGTGTGTGTGACAAAGGAGCTTTGGAGGAGAATATTGCAACATGTGGGTCATATCGTCTAAAAGTTCTTCTGCCTGTGGAATGCTGAAGGAATTGGAGAGTTGTTATCCTGAGCAGTACGCACGCACGCACGCACACACACACACACACACAATGCTGGAGGAACACAGCATAGCTGGTGGCTTCTATGGAGGGAAATGAACAGTTGATGTTTGACGTTTCGGGTCAAGACCCTTCATCAGGATCGGTGGAGATTGGGTCAGTGTGTTCCTCACTGTGATGTGGTGAATAACACTTTTGCTGCCTTAGCCAGTTTTAACTGGGCCCGAGTGCACCCTGACAAGAGCCTGGGGCTGGAGTAACTCTGACCCTCGGACACGCGGCAGGAATCGGTTCTACAAGCACCTGTGTGAGCCTACAGCCTGGAAGGGCACCCTTGCTCTCACTTTCTCCCCCGGATGTCCCAGTCCACCAGGCAGGTTGCACAACCCCCAGGCTCACGGATATTAGCGCATGCACATTGCCACCCTTCCAACCCACCCATGGGTGCTTCTTGCACCACTTAATGAGCTGTGGATGCTTGATGACACAGAAGAAACTGCTTAAGCTAATATTCTTTCTTTGTCGTCAGAGAAAGCACACTGAGCGTTGAAGTTGGGGCATTCTGTTGCAGTGGGAGAGACTGCATTTGCAGTACTGTGTACAGTTTAGGCAACACCAGTGAATCTGCAGATGCTGGAAATAAATAAAAACACAAAATGCTGGCAGAACTCAGCAGGCCAGACAGCATCTATGGGAGGAGGTAGTGACGACGTTTCGGGCCGAAACCCTTCAACAGGAGTGACTCCTGATGAACAACAGTATTGTGCCAAATTTTTAACCTGTTCTAAGATCAATATAACCCTTTCCCCAGATAGAGCACTCCCTTTTTCTATCATTCATGTGCTCTGTACAGGTATTTCTTAAATGTCCCCAATGTATCTGCCTCTACCACCACCCCTGAGGTGGTTCCATACACACACCACTCTCTGTGTACACTCCCTGGTATTAGCCATTCCCACCCTGGGAAACTATCTCTGGCTATCCACTCGATCTATGTTTGTTATGAACTTGTACACCTCTCTCAAGTCTTCTCTCACCCTCCTTCACTCCAAAGGGAAAAGCCCTCACATGCTCATCCTCTCCTCATAAGACTACATGAGGATGGGTTAAACTAGTCCAGGTAGCATCCTAGTGAATCTCCTCTGCACAGCCGATACCAGGAAGGGGGGAAATTGGAAGCTTCCGATTGAACTTGGAGGAAATCCATGGTGTCTTGGGGAGAATGTATAAACTCCTCACAGAGAGCAGTGGAACTGTATCCTGATTGGTGATCGCTGGCACTGTGGAGTGTTGCACTAATTGCTTCTCCACTGCCCCGTACCAGAGGCGAGGGGCAGTTAGATAATGAAGGTGGGTGGGAGACTGCCGGTAAACAAAGGGTCTGTGATGTCATGACATGTCATCGAGAGATCTGCACAGAATCAGACCCTTGGACCCATCATTTCAATGATGTCATCCATACTAGCCCCAGTTATCAGCATTTGATCAGTAGCCTTCTACAACTTAGATATTCTAGAGCCCCAAAGTCTTTGGACCACAGACCCCTTTACATTAAAAACTTGATACAGCAATTGTGCCTATACATTTATTCTCAAACTCTTACACGTACACACAGACAGATCTATTTAAACTAATAGTTTTACCTTCATTCGCTTCACAGTCTTCTGTGTTCCTGCTAGGGCCAAAGGATTGCTCTTTCCATTTTCCTTTCATTGACCGAGCCTCAGGCACTGGTTCACTAAACCTGAGAACTCTTCTGTGAGGTCTCCATTGTCCCCTTCTACTTCTCTTACCTAGAAAGACCTGTTCCCTTTGAAGTTTTGTCTTCCACCTCCTCATTTCCTTCCCCTCTCCAACTATCTTCTTCGCCAGGGATCTCTTTCTCTTGTTCAATTTTATTCCCCTTCTCCTGCCCACTTGGACATTGGTGGAGTCACCCCACACACCCCCCAGCCTCCCTTCATTGTTTTTTTCCTCCTGATCTCTGATGGTTCGTTTGTCGTTTTCCTCCCTCTCCTCCTCTCGTTTCTCATGTTCGTCCACTGATTCAGTTGCCTTTGTTTGGGTAAGTTCAGGACTTCAATCTGCCAGTCCCTGTGACGACATCCCCTGCTCATTTCCTCCATCCTCTGACTGAATATACCTCTGCTCCATACTCTGGCTTCTAACCTTGTGGCTTCAGATCCACAGTGTAAATTCTATTGACTGGTAGTCCAGAGTGAGCAGCACTGCCCCCCGGCTCCACTTCCTCAGTGCTGGAATCTAGTGTCTGCGCTATGCCGACTGTGGGCTTGGCTGTCACAGCTTGGGGGCGCTTCTTGCCAAACCTCAGGCAGCCCACCAGCTGAAGACGGTGGCAATACCACCAAAGACCACCAGCCTATACAGTTTATGGAATTCTGTTAACTTTGTGAGTTATTCTGAGAAAATGTTGTAAAAGCAGCTCAGCACATCAAGGAAAGTATCCTCTCCTCGTGTACTGCACTCAACCTGCAGTTTCTTGTGGTCAGGTACTGCACCGTAACCACTTCACAATCTACCTCATGATGATCAAACACGTGACTACAGGAAGATGCTGGTTGTTATGCAATTGGTCGATGCCGTCTAAGCTGGTCCCATTTGCCTACATTTGGGGGATGTCCCTTTGAACATTTCCTATCCGAGTTCCCATCCAAATGACTTTTAAATGTGGTGGTCCCCACCTCTACCACTTCCTCTGGCAGCTCAGTCCATGTAATCACCTTCCCCTCTGTGTGAACAGCTGACCTCATGATGTTATCCTGTCAACCCCTCGACCTTCTGTGCTCCAAGCAAAAAAATATGTCCGATCCTATCCAGTCATTCCTTATAACTCTAATCCTCCTGTTCTGGTCACAGTAACTTCCTTGTAACTTGAATTTAATGACTTCCTTCCCATTGCAGGATGACCAGAACTGTATACAGTACTCCAAATGTGGTTTTCCCAACATCTTCCACAGGTTTTACAAATGTTTGTGTTGATTTAGAGATACAGCACGATGATGGGCTCTTCCACCCAATGAGTCCATCAGAATCAGAATCAGGTTTATCATCTCCAGCATGTGACGTGAAATTTGTTAACTCAGCAGCAGCAGTTCAATGCAATACATAATCTAGATAAAAATAAAATAGTAATAAATAAAATAAACAAAATAATAAATAAACAAGTAAATCAATTATATATATTGAACAGATTTTTTTAAATGTGCAAAAACAGAAACACTATATACTAAAAGAAAAGTGAGGTAGTGTCCAAAAATTCAAAGTTCATTTTGGAATCGGTTGGTGGAGGGGAATAAGCTGTTCCTGAATCGCTGAGTGTGTGCCTTCAGGCTTCTGTACCTCCTCCCTGATCGTAACAGTGAGAAAAGGGCATGCCCTGGGTGCTGGAGGTCCTTAATAATGGACGCTGCCTTTTTGAGACACCACTCCCTAAAGATCTCCTGGGTAGTTTGTAGGCTAGTACCCAAGATGGAGATGACTAGATTTGCAACCTTTTGCAGCTTCTTTCTGTCAGACTGCCCAATCAGACAGATGTCATACATAATGGCCTTTGCAACTGATAATAGTGCTGCTTCGATGAGAAGAAGATACAGAGGATTCATTACTCATTGAAAAATGCTCAGCCTGACATACTTTGTTTCATCCATCTTGTGAAAATATTGGGAGAATGTTTATAAGACAGCCTTGCTGTGTGATAATGGCTGTCAACTTCATCACATTCAACACACTTCATATCATCTTTTTCAACAACTTTGTGAGGAAAGTGAACAAGATATTGAATGGCTACTAATGCACATTGAGGTACGATGGTTATCAAAAGGTAATTGTCTTTGTTGGTTTGTTGAAATTTGTGTAGCATCTGTGCCCCCAATTTACCCCTGTTCATCTAGGGTGAACCGCCGTCGCCCTGCCAGCAGTGCAATACTTCGGTGTAAATACGGTGTAATGCCCCCCCCCCCCCCCAGTACACGCTCACAACACAAAAATCAAACAATACACCAAATGCGAGTAAATAATTACAATTTTAACTATAAAGTTAGTGATGGGTTAGTAGAAACAGATAACCTAAAGGCGCCAAATCAGTAAGTTTATCAGTTTGTGCACCTAATATGTTAATACATTGGAGCTCACGCCTCCAGTTCCATCCACAATGACCTTCCAAGCCTTTAGCCACCGTCCAAGCTGCTGACTTCCAGTATCCGCCGCCCTGGAACCGCTGTCTGCTCCTCACACGTCCGTCCTCCTCGCTCATCTCCCTGAATAAGACCACGAACACCTGCTCAGCTTACGCATACAAGATAGCATAACAATTCTCCATTGGTTAGTTCCTCCCTTACCTGCAGTCATATCCCAAACATTCCAGACACAAAAACACATTACAGCATTAAGTAACATTACAGAGAAGCCATTCTGTTAGCCTGAATAGTTAACACCACAGTTAATGGTACTGACAGCCCTACATTTGGGACAGTATTGTAGTATTTCTAGGAGAACAAATTGTCACTGCTAAGTCTGACATATTTTACCTGTCAGATATAGTTGAAAAACTGAATTTATTAAACAGGGCAGTTATGGGGGAAAAACTGCAAGGAGGCTCTTACTGTTTTCCATGGAAAACTCAAACGTCTCAGCAATAATATTGGATTTCACAAGTTTATGCCCTTTCCTTCCCAGGCCACTTTTATAATGCAATTACAAGATGATGATCTATAGACCATTAGACATAGGCACAGAAATAGGCCATCTGGCCCATTGAGTCTGCTCCGCCATTCAACCATGGCTGACCCTTTTCTTTATCTCCCCTTCAACCGCAGATCCCGGACTACTCCCAGTAGTCTTTGATGCCATATCCAATCAAGAACCGATCAATCTCCACCTTAAACATACCCAATCACCTGGTCTCCACAGCTGTACGTGGCAACAAATTCCATAAATTCACCACCCTTTGGCTAAAGAAATTTCTCAGCATCCGTTTTGAAAAGGCGCCCCTCTATCCTGAGGTTGTGCCCTCGTGTCCGAGACTCTCCCACCATGGGACACATCCTTTCCACATCTACTCTGTCTAGGCCTTTCAATATTTGGAAGGTGGCAAATGAAATACCCTCTCATCCTTCTGAATTCCAGTGTGTACAGACCCTGAGCAATCAAACATACCTCGTATGATAAGTAAGCACAAAGTACACTGTAGATGCTGTAATCAAATCAACACGGACAACACGCTGGAGGAACTCAGCAGGTCGGGCAGCATCCATGGAAACGATCAGTCAATGTTTCAGTCCGAGACCCTTCGTCAGGACTGAAGAAGGAGGGGGCAGGGGCCCTATAAAGGTGGGGGGAGGGTGAGAAGGAGAAGGCTGGTAAACCACTGACTCTCAGAACACCCTCAACTATACCTCTTCTGACCCTGCCAAATATAAAAATGCTATTCCCTATTCCATAAGACAAAGGAGCAGAAGTCGGCCATCCGGCCCATCGAGTCTGCTCTGCCATTTCATCATGAGCTGATCCAATCTCCCCTTTAGTCCCATTCCCCCACCTTCTCACCATAACCTTTGATGTCCTGACTACTCAGATAACTATCAATCTCTGCCTTAAATACACCCAATGACCCGGCCTCCACTGCCGCCCGTGGCAACAAATTCCAGATTCACCACCCTCTGGATAAAAAACTGTTTTCGCATCTCTGTTCTGAATGGGCGCCTTGCAATCCTCAAGTCATGTCCTCTCATAATAGACTCCTCCACCATGGGAAACAACTTTGCCACATCCACTCTGTCCATGTCTTTCAACATTCGAAATGTTTCTAGGCGGTCCCCCCTCATTCTTCTAAACTCCAAGGAGTGCAATCCAAGAGTGGTCAAATGTTCCTCATATGTTAACCCACTCATTCCCGGAATCATTCTAGTGAATCTTCTCAGAACCCTCTCTAACATCAGCACATCCTTTCTTAAATATGGAGCCCAAAACTGCACACAGTATTCTAAGCGAGGTCTTACCAGTGCCTTATAGAGCCTCAACATCACATCACTGCACCTATACTCTATTCCTCTAGAAATGAATGCCAACATTGCATTCACCTTCTTCACCACTGACTCAGCCTGGAGGTTAACCTTAAGGGTATCCTGCACGAGAACTCCCAATTCCCATTGCATCTCAGAACTTCAAATTTTCTCCCCATTTAAGTAATAGTCTGCCCATTTACTTCTTCTACCAAAGTGCATGACCGTACACTTTCCGACATTGTAATTCATTTGCCACTTCTTTACCCATTCCCCCAATCTATCCAAGTCTCTCTGCAGACTCTCTGTTTCCTCAGCACTACCGGCCCCTCCACCTATCTTTGTATCATCAGCAAACTTAGCCACAAAGCCATCCATTCCATAATCCAAATCGTTGATATACAACGTAAAAAGAATCGGCCCCAACACGGACCCCTGCGGAACACCACTGGTAACTGGCAGCCAACTAGAATGGGATCCCTTTATTCCCACTCTCTGTTTCCTGCCAATCAACCAACGCTCTATCCACGTATGTAACTTTGCTGTAACTCCATGGGCTCTAATCTTGTTTAGCAACCTCATGTGCGGCACCTTGTCAAAGGCCTTCTGAAAATCCAAGTACACAACATCCACTGCATCTACCTTGTCTAGCCTACTTGTAATATCCTCAAAAAATTGCACTAGGTTTGTCAGGCAGGATTTTCATTTAAGGAAACCATGCTGAGTTCTGCCTATCTTGTCATATGCCTCCAGGTACTCCGTAACCTCATTCTTGACGATCGACTCCAACATTTTTCCAACCACTGATGTCAAGCTAACAGGTCTAAAATTTCCCTTTTGCTTCCTTGCCCCCTTCTTAAATAGCGGAGTGATATTTGTGATCTTCCAGTCCTCCGGAACCAGGCCTGAATCTATCGCCTTTTGAAATATCATTGCTAATTCCTCCTCAGTCTCCATTGCTAGTTCCTTCAGAACACGAGGGTGCACTCTATCTGGTCCAGGAGACTTATCTACCCTTAGACAATTATTCCCAGTTCCTCCGTCTCTGCCGCATCTGCTCCCAGGATGAGGCTTTCCATTCCAGGACATCTCAAATGTCCTCTTTCTTTAAAAATCATGGTTTCTCTTCTGCCGTCATCAGTGATGCCCTCACCCGCATCTCCTCCATTTTCCGCACTTCAGCCCTCACCTCATCCTCCTGTCACCACAACAGGGACCATGTTCCCCTTGTCCTCACCTACCACCCCACCAGCCTCCAGATCCAGCATATTATCCTCCACAACTTCTGCCACCTTAAATAGGACCCCACCGCTAAGCACATCTTTCCCTCTCCGCTTTTCCCAGGGATCGTTCCCTCCGCGACTCCCTGGTCCACATGTCCCTCTACACAGATCTCCCACCAGGTACTTATCCCTGCAAGTGTAAATGCTACACCTGTCCCTACACCTTCTCTATTACCACCATTCAGGGCCCCAAACAGTCCTTCCAGGTGAGGCAACATTTCGCTTGTGAGTCTGTTGGGGGTCATCTATTTCATCCGGTGCTCCTTGTGCTGCCTCCCCTACATTCGGCGAGACCCGACACAGATTGGGGGACCGCTTTGTTGATCACCTCCGCTCCATCTGCAACATCAGACAGGATCTCCCGGCTGCCACCCACTTCAACTCTGCTTCACATTCCCATACGGGTATGTCTATACATGGCCTCCTGTATTGCCATGATGAGGCCAAACTCAGGTTGGAGGAGTAGCACTTCATATACTGTCTGGGTAGTCTCCAGCCCCTTGGTATGAACATTGAATTCTCCAACTTCCGGTAATTTCCTCCTTCTCCCTTCCCCTATCCCACTTTCACTCTGCCTCCTCTTCCAGCTGCCTATCACCTCTCTCACGATTCCTGCTTCCTCTCCCCCACCCCTTGATCTTTCCTCTGATTGGTTTTTCACCTGGCACCTACCAGCCTTCTCCTTCCCACCCTCCCCCCACCTTCTTTATAGGGCTCCTGCTCCCTCCTTTCTCAGTCCTGACGAAGGGTCTCGGCCTGAAACATTGACTGCTCATTTCCACGGATGCTGCCCGACCTGCTGAGTTCTTCCAGCATGTTGTCCTCGTATGATAACCCTTTCATTCCTGGAATCATCCTCGTGAACTTCCTCTGAACCGTCTCCAATGCTAGCACATCTTTTCTAAGACGAGGGGCCCAAAATTGTTTACATTACTCAAGGTGAGGCCTCACCAGTGATCCGATTATGTACATTGATCACTTGAACAACTGCACACTGATATGGAATTTTGGTTCCAAGACCTGCTGGAAATGCATTTTCCAAGTGGGTGATGGATGCATTTGGACTGAATGTGAACAACGTTGACTCCAAATTGCAAGAATGTCTTATTGAGCTGCAGAGCAATACAACAGCTCAAGCAAAATTCTGACACAGCAAACAATGTTTCAGAATAACTAGTGATATTTAAAATAGCTTTCCACAGCTCTGGACGAAAGCAATGTTGTTTATAATTGGATTTCCCACCTCTTATTGAGTTGAATGTTGTTTTAGTCAAGTTCGACACCTGCTATCAAAAGCTCATAACCCTCTTGATGTTGTGAAAAGAGGTGATCTTCGATTATCTTTAACCAAGTTGCAGTCAGATATTGAAAATATCTCTTGTTTGCATCAGTCCCGAGGATCTCCCTGAACAGCCAAAGTAAGAAAATTTTTGCAGCTCGTTGGAAGAATATTGTAAAAGAATATTTATATATTGTAAATAAAGAATCCTATTCAGAGCTTTAAAATAGTTTTATTTTTCATATACACTTGTAACATATTTAACATAAAATAATACCTGTAACCAGTTAAAACATAAATATTGACTGTGTATTAGAATAATTAGTATAATGTATGGATGCATTTTGTTTATCACAATGACTCCCCTTGGCACCTCTTATTGACGGATAACGTACCCATGCACATTGACCTGTTGGATTGCGCGCATGTCTTGCACTGTTCGCTGTCTTGCTCCAAGATGGCGGTGCAACGCAGCTTGCAGCGGCCACTCTGGAACTGATTATCTGCTGTTTGTGAAGTAGGGTGCCGTGCACAATCATAATCGATTGAAAACGGACGTGGAAGCACGAAGAAACATCGGGAAATTCCAGGAAGACCTTCTTCGATGCTGCTGCTGCTGTGAGGTCCGGGACTCTGCTGGGAAGAACAGCCCCCCAGTCCTCGGGGTCACATTGCCAATGGCCATTGGCAGGGCTGTCTTAATACGCTCGGCAGAGGATGGTGCTCGGAGAAGCTGTGCCGGAGGGGATGGTCGTCGGCTCGGAGGTTCGACGGACTCGGAGTGCTTTCGACGGACTCAGGTCTCTTTCAGTGTGTGCTGCGTCTGTGAGGCTGGTTTCGACAGAGCTTCCATTGTGTGCTGCGTCTGTGCGGCTGAGTTGGGCGGCACCTTGGAAATCCATAGTGGGGGTACTCCCTTCTTCCGCCGGCGTGGGATGGCAAGTCTGTCAGGACCCTGGGGACTTGTGGAAACTGTGGTGATTTCTTTTGAACTTACAGTCCTTTAACATCTTGGACTATTTCTACTGTGCTCATAGTCTTTTTTTTTTATCAATTATGCTATTGTTTGCACTGTTGTAACTATATGTTATAATTATGTGGTTTTGTGCAGGTCTTGTAGCTTTAGTTTTTGGTCTTGTTTTTGTCTGGTGGATTTGGAGCTCCTTTCCGGGGAACATGCTAGACGGTAGCGCGATATTAATACGCAGCAGCCTCTCCAGACTCTGGATTGGGGATTGCCAAACGTTACGTGGATTTTCTGGTGTAGTCTGTTTTGTCATATGCTTTTGTGATATCATTCTGGGGGAACGTTGTCTCATTTTTTAACTGCATTGCATTTGTGGTTTCTAAATGACAATAAACTGAATCTGAATCTGAATCTGAACTTATTAACACATGAAAAGCCAGCAAGCAAGACATTCAATGAAATTGTTGCAATTTTACAAAATCATTTGAGCCCTAAACTGCTGGTAATAGCTTAGAGATTTAGATTTCACAATAGGAACCAGTCAAAGGTTGAAAGGTGGAGGGCAGCACGTTTTGGACATGAATGGTTGGGAAAAATCCAAATAGACTGGCATGCAATCAAAGCTCTTAGTGTAGCATCACAGGCAACTGCAGCCCTCCTGGGAGCACTAACCAGAGACTGTCATAGCTGCTTAATGCTAATGAGAAGGTGTTTGAGAATGGATTGGTAAAATCAAAGCCATGAAGGCCAGAATTGAACTGGATGAAGGAGCAACACCAACATTCCATTAAGTGCATCCAGTGCCTTATGCACTATGTCTTCGGCCTCACGATCAACCCGGCCAAATGTCAGTTCGGTCTCGATACCATCGACTTCCTGGGCCGCAGAATTACCAAAGACAGGGCAACAACTCTGCCCGCCAAGGTAGACGCGATCCGCCACTTTGCTCGGCCCAACACGGTCAAAGGCCTGCAGGAGTTCGTTGGTATGGTGAACTTCTACCACCGTTTCCTCCCCTCAGCAGCCCGTATCATGTGCCCTTTGTATACCCTAATGTCGGGTAAAGGCAAGGACATTACTTGGGAGGAGGAGGCCACGGCCGCTTTCGTTAAAGCCAAGGAAGCCTTGGCAGATGCCGCGATGCTGGTGCACCCCAGAACGGACCTTCTGACCACACTCATGGTGGACGCATCTGACACAGCAGTCGGTGGGGTGCTGGAGCAGCTCATTGAGGGGCGCTGGCAACACCTGGTGTTCTTCATCATGCACCTACGACCACCCGAACTCAAGTACAGTGCTTTCGACCGGGAGCTGTTGGCACTGTATCTGGCAATCCAGCATTTCAGGTACTTCTTAGAAGGCGTTCATGGACCACAAACCACTGACCTTCGCGTTCACGAAGGTGTCCAATCCCTGGTCGGTGTGCCAGCAGCGATATCTATCCTACATCTCCGAGTACACGACGGACATCCAGCATGTCTCGGGAAAGGACAATGTTGTGGCGGACACACTCTCCAGACCAGCTGTCCAGGCTCTGTCCCTGGGGGTGGACTATGCAACACTGGCGGAGGCACAGCAGGCAGACAACGAGATGCCCAGCTACAGGACCGCAGTCTCGGGTTTGCAGCTGCAGGACTTTCTCGTAGGCCCAGGTGAGAGGACCCTCCTGTGCGACGTGGCTACCGGCCAACCTCGCCCCATCATCCCAGCGGCCTGGAGGCGGCGAGTTTTCGACTCCATACACAGTTTGGCGCACCCATCTATCAGGACAACCGTCCGGATGGTCTCCAGCAGTTTGCATGGCACGGACTTCGCAAGCAGGTCAGTGAATGGAATTCACACAGCACCCAAAGAGGATCTGCACGCCTCGTCGGCCAAGTTGGTGTACAGCGCACTCCTGGCTGTCCCAGGAGAGTTCATACCAGCCCCAAGGGGGCAAGAGGAAAACCCGCAGCAGTCCTGGACAGACTACGTGAAAGGCTCAGCAACCTAGCCCCCGTACTGACTTCACAGCATGGATGGACCCTGACCCATGTACCAAAGACCTGCAGAACTGTAAGTTTGTGTTTGTACGAAGGTACGGACACCGGGCACCGCTACAGTGGCCATACGAGGGGCGGTTCAAGGTGATCAACAACAACGGGTCCACGTACGTTCTGGACATTGGGGGGAAAGTGGAGGTTTTCACAGTGGACCAACTCAAACCAGCCCATGTGGACTTGGCGCAGCTGGTCGAGGTTCAGGCACCGCGGCGCAGAGGCAGACCTCCCAAACAGAGGCTGATCCAGACTGTGGACATTGGGGGGTGTATCGCCGGTTCTGGGGGGAGGAGGTCATGTGGCGACCCACTTTCTGCGCAGGCGAACAGCCTCACAAATAGCCAGCGCACGGGGAGAGACTTTGGTAATGCACCTGTGATGTCATTTCCACCCAGAGAGGGCAGACGCTAGGGATTAAATGCCAGCGCTGCGAAGTTTGAATAAACTAGTCTGGAAATGACTTACCGACTGCGTGTCGTTATTTCAGCGCTGTGTATAGCACATCACTACAATATATAAAAAAAGAATGTATAAAAAGTTCGAAGTACATTTATTATCAAAGTATGTACAAATTATACAACCTTGAAATTTGTCTCTTTTCAGGCAGCCACAAAATATGAAACCTGAAATAATCCATTTAAAAAGACCAACAAATCAAAGAAAAGCACAGAACGTGAAAACAATAAATGCAAGCAACAGCATCTGGAACAAGAGTGAGTCCACAGGCACGAAGCACAGAGCAGCCAGAGCAGGCCCACCCCTCAGTCTCAAATCACCACACAATGGAGCAAAGTGTCGTGGAGCTTGCAGACGTGAAGCCTGGAACAGTACAGGCCCTTCAATCCACGATGTTGTGCCAACCTTTTAACCTTCTCTAAGAGCAATCTAACCCTTCCCTCCCACAAAACCCACTATTTTTCTTTTCATCAATGTGCCTATGTAAGAGTCTTTTGAATGCCGCTAATGTATCTACCCTGGCAGCACGTTCCAGAGACTCTCTGCAGAATTATTACTTCTCTCAGTTTTTTTTGTAGTTTAACTTTCTATGCTTTATGTATTTTATATAGTCCTCTATTTTTGTGTAATTCTTCAATGAATTGTCAAGTAAATGCAGTTGACAATGGACTCTTTGCTGCAGGGGATTCCTCATGTAGCAGTGTATCTTGATGATATTTTGATTACGGAAGCCACGGAGGGGGAGCATCTGGCTAACTTAAGACAGGTGATGAAGAGACTCCGAGATGCAGGAGTGCGGTCGAAACACAGAAAATGTGTCTTCTTGGCTCTGAGTGTGACCTACCTGGGACACAAGATTACAGCTGAGGGGCTTTGCCTAGCGGAGGAAAAAGTGAGAGGTATTAAGGAGCCCCCAAGCCCCAAGAGTGTCACTGAACTCGGATCAATTTTGGGCATGGTGAATTATTATGGCAAGTTTCTTCCGGACCTCTCAAAGGTTTTGGCCCCATTGTATAAGCTGCTTCACAATGACACTAAGTGGCGGTGGGGTGAAGAGCAGGAGGAAACTTTCAAGAAAGTGAAAGCATTGTTGCACTCAGTGAAGCTGCACGTCACTATGACACAGACAAGGAGATCACCCTTTCATGTGACGCTTCACCCTATGGAGTCGGGGCAGTTCTCTCACACGTAATGGAGGACCGTTCAGAGAAGCCTATTGCTTTTGATTCACGTACCCTGACGGGTGCTGAGAAGGGATATTCACAGATAGACAAAGAAGGTCTGGCCATTGTTTTTGCAGTCAAACGTTTTCATCAGTACCTCTATGAATGTGCATTCACAATTTATACGGACCATAAACCACTGATGAGCCTTTTTAGGGAGACCAGATGCATCCCACCGCTAGCCTCAGCCAGGATACAGAGTTGGGCTCTCACATTTTCAGCCTAACAGTATACTATTGTGTACAGTGCGGGTGGAGATAATGCAAACACTAATGCGCTGAGTCGACTCCCTTTACCTGAGACACCTGTTACTACATATGAGACTGTTTTTTCATTGGAGAGGCTGTCCGCGACACCTGTAGAAGCGACCCAGATCAATCAATGGACAGAGAGGGACCCAGTCCTGTCTGAAATCAAGATTTTTCTTTGATAAGGTTGGCCCAGAGTTGTGGAAGGAGAGGAACTGAGACCTTATGCCAAACACAAGACCGAACTGAGTCTGCAGGATGGTTGTATTTTCTGGGGGGGGGGAGGGGAAGGTCATTGTACCTCCGTCTGGCCGTTCATAGATTGTGGAGGAACTATATACAATGCATACTGGGAGTAAAAGAGTGGAAGTAAAGACCCCGCCAACCCCAGTAGTATTAACTTGCTTTTAATAATACTCACATTACAACACTTCTCCCCCTTTAAAATCCAACATTTCCCAAATATAGAAGAACTGGGAAATAAAAACAGTGGTATCATTAGCAACAGGTTACCAATACAAAAACACCTAAAAAACATGGCAAATTCAACATTCAATCTAACAACAGAAGAAACTATCCAATCAAAGATTCAGTCTGTCAGGAGGTTTGCGAGGGTGCTGCGATCTACACACTACTCCCGGTGACCAAGCATGCACCGCTGGTGAGGATGTTTTGGGTGGATCTAGTGTTGGGGACATGAGAGGGGTCTGTGTGTCCGCGTGAGAATGGTTTATCCTTTTCAGGGGACTCTGCCCCCTCTGCCAGTGTCTCTCCCTCTAGCAAAGTCACTGGTGGACATGCTTTCCTGGTATGCATTAAGTGGTCATTGCTCCTTAACTGTTTTGGACTACTGAGCTTCTTTGAAATCGGTGGCAAGCTATTCTCAGTATTATTGGGAGAAACAGCATCTGCAGGTTTGCCACCTAGCTTGGAACGCACTGAATAAGGAACTTTGTTTTTTGAACTTTTGGTTTTTGACTGTGGCTCAGAAAAGACCCAATTGCAAATTTTTCATGGTGTTCCTTGTTATAACTTGGAACTATCTGGAGTTCAACAGCAGGAAATCGCAATGCATTTCGGAAAACCTCTTGTGCTTGAACAAAGGTCTTTTCTGTTAAATCACAGTCATTGATTTTGATGATGCATTCAATCACCTGCAGCAGGTTCTTTTTTCTTGAACAGCTGTTCTCTTCAATACCACAAATACTCAGACCAAGGAATCTTCTGCTCAGCGTAGAGTTAAAAGGCACCACATGGATTCCCAGGGGGCCACTGCCTCCAGAAAATTCTTCTTTCTTTGTCAAATCACTTAGAGTGCTTTCTGAATGATTGTCTGGTGGTCCTGGAGGCTCTGTTCTTACATCGTCTGCGGGTGCCCCGTCTGCTACTGTTATGATTGCCTTCACATGCAGGTTCCTGTTAGCGAGATCATCAGGCTGAGATGCAACTTGCTGTAACTGGGCAGGTGGTACAAGAGCTGGGTCACTCACATTGTCATTGGCGACTTCATCTGCACGCTGCACCTCATGCTCTTCTGTCATGTGTGCATATTTAAATTCATGCCAGTTGAGACAGATTTTACGAAGCCAATTGCGGCCCAGAAGACTGGGCCCACTGCCCTTAGCTATCACCAGCCTGGCTTCAGCTTTCTGGCCCCCAGCCGAAATATCCACATATAACATTCCTAAATGAGGTATGGGCTGCCCGTACAGGTCCTGAGTTAGAGTTTAGATGGTCTGATGGGAGGCAGGTTGGATCCCCATGTCCTCCTGTAAGTCTCTTCACTAATGACCGATGCAGTAGCCCCTGAATCAATCTCGCACTTAATGTCCTTTCCCTTGACAGTGACTGTGGCATAATAGGGTTCAGGTGGTCCCTCGTCTGTTTCCACCCCAAACATGTTGTAGGCAGACGCTGCCTCTACGTCTGCTTCTCCTAGGTCTTTATTGCTAATTGCCGACAGGACATCAACCGTCTCGACTTCACCACACCCTGTTCCAATTCCAACCTAACTCCTTCCGAACACTCTGCTCTCTCCGCACCAATCCCAACCTCACTATAAAACCTGCTGATAAAGGGTGAGTTGTTGTTGTCTGGCGTACTGATCTCTACCTGGCCGAGGCACAGCAACAACTCTCTGATACTTCCTCTTATTTACCCCTTGAACATGACCCCACTAAGGAGCACCAAGCCACTGTCTCTTATACCATCACCAACTTTATCAGTTCTGGGGATCTCCCATCCACTGCCACCAACCTCATAGTTCCCACACCCCGCACTTCCCGTTTCTACCTCCTACCCATGATCCACAAACCTGCCTGTCCAGGTAGACCTATTGTCTCAGCTTGCTCCTGCCCCACCAAACTCATTTCTGCATACCTTGACACTGTCTTATCCCCCCTTGTTCAACCTCTTCCCACCTATATTCGTGACACTTCTCACACTTTTAATTTTTTCAATGATTTTAAGTTTCCTGGTCTCCACCGGCTTATTTTCACCTTGGACGTCCAGTCCCTATATACCTCCATCCCCCACCGGGATGGTCTCAAAGCTCTTCGCTTCTTTTTGGATTCCAGACCTAACCAATTCCCCTCTACCACCACTCTCCTCCGACTAGTGGAATTAGTTCCTACTCTCAATAATTTCTCCTTTGGCTCCTCCCACTTCCTCCAAACCAAGGGTGTAGCCATGGGTATCCGCATGGGTCCCAGTTATGCTCACCTTTTTGATGGCTTTGTGGAACAGTCCATGTTCCAAGTCTATATGGGTATCCGTCCCCCTCTTTTCCTTCACTACATCGACAACTGCATTGCCGCTGCCTCCTGCACGCATGCTGAGCTCGTTGACTTCATTAACTTTGCCTCCAACATTCACCCTGCCCTCAAATTTACCTGGTCCATTTCTGACACCTCCCTCCCCTTTCTTGATCTTTCTGTCTCCATCTCTGGAGACGGCTTATCTACTGATATCTACTATAAGCCTACAAGACTCTCACAGCTACCTGGACTATTCCTCTTCCCACCCTGTCTCTTGCAAAAATGCTATCCCCTTCTCACAATTCCTCCGTCTCTGCCGCATCTGCTCTCACGATGAGGCTTTTCATTCCAGGACGAAGGAGATGTCTTCCTTTTTTAAACAAAGGGGCTTCCCTTCTTCCACCATCAACTCTGCTCTCAAACACATCTCTCCCATTTCCTGCACATCTGCCCTCACCCCATCCACCTGCCACCCCACTCAGGATAGGGTGCCTCTTGTCCTCACCTACATCTCCACCATCCTCCAGGTCCAGTGTATAATTCTCCGTAACTTCCGTCACCTCCAACGGGATTCCACTACCAAGCACATCTTTCCCTCCTCCCCCTTTCTGCTTTCCATAGGGATCACTCCCTACGTGACTCCATTGTCCACTCGCGCCCCCCCCCCCATCCCTTCCCACCGATCTCCCTCCTGGCACTTATCCTGTTAAGCGGAACAAGTGCTACACCTGCCCTTACACTTCCTCCCTCACCACCAGTCAGGGCCCCAGACAGTCCTTCCAGGTGAGGCGACACTTCACCTGTGAGTCGGCTGGTGTGGTATACTGCGTCCGGTGCTCACGGTGTGGCCTTTTATATATTGGTGAGACCTGACGCAGACTGGGAGATTGTTTCACTGAACACCTACTCTCGGTCCGCCAGAGAAATCAGGTTCTCCCAGTGGCCACACATTTTAATTCTACATCCCATTCCCATTCTGATACATCTATCCATGGCCTCGACTGTCAAAATGAATCCAAACTCAGGTTGGAGGAACAACACCTTATATACCGGCTGGGTAGCCTCCAACCTGATGGCATGAACATTGACTTCTCTAACTTCCGTTAATGCCCCTCCACCCCTTCTTACCCCATCCCTGACATATTTAGTTGTTTGTTTTTTCTCTCTCTCTCTCTGCCCATCCCTCTGCCTGTTCTCCATCTCCCTCTGGTGCTTATCCACCCCTCCCCCTTTCTTTCTCCCGAGGCCTCCCATCCCATGATCCTTTCCCTTCTCCAGCTCTTTCACCTTTCCAGCTCTTAGCTTCATCCCACCCCCTCCGGTCTTCTCCTATCATTTCGCATTTCCCTCACCCCCACTACTTTCAAATCTCTTACTATCTTTCCTTTCAATTAGTCCTGACAAAGGGTCTCGGCCCGAAACGTCGACAGTGTTTCTCCTTATAGATGCTGCCTGGCCTGCTGTGTTCCACCAGCATTTTGTGTGTGGTAATGGAAGATGGAGGGTTGGAGTAAAGGGTTGTTTTGACTGAGGACATGCTGGGGTAGCATGACCCAGCAAGACCACAGTTTACTAATCCTAACCCTAACCCATATGTACTTGGAATGTGACAGGAAGGCAGAGCACTTAGAGAAAACCCACACTGTCATGGGGAGAACATACATACTCCTTACAGGGAGTGGCAGGTTTTGAACCCTGAGCACTGTAAAGTATTGTGCTAATCGTTTCGCTACCATGCCACCACACAAGAGAATACAAAATATTGTTGGATGTGGTCACTGTAGAAAGTGTGCAGAGGAGATTCACCAGGACGTTGTTAGGGATTGACCCTTTCAGTCATAAGGAGACACTGGAGTGGATGTGTCTGTTTTCTCTGGTGTGGAGGAGGTTAAGAGAGGACATGATTGAAGTATGCAAATTGTTATGCCGTTGGCCCCCTCCTTTGTGAAAATCGCAAGAACTCTAGTCAAGGGGGGTCAACTGACCCAAGAGAGAGAGACGTGCGAAAGACCACGTTCTCCCAAGAAGCAGAATAAAAGTGACTTTGACTATTGTCTCATGGAGACCACCTGAAAAGCCCTCGGGCAAAGTGGGCTGGTTGAGAGAGAGATCGCATTACCTGCAACTTGATTGACACCTGCGATCCCGTGAAGAAGTATAAAGGCGGGTCTGAGGGGAGGACCCTCAGATGCACCAAGGAAACACACGAAGGAGAAACGCTAGAAATCCTGCGACAGCGTTTTAATAGCTACAGCCGGTGGTTGGGTTCGTGTGCGTCCTTCCCTTGCCTGGGATTGGCGACTTCACCACGGAAGACGGCCTAGCTACAGGGGAAGCCACAGATGAGAGTCCATTCCCCCAACGAGACTTCCGACTACCTCCTACAGGTTGGAAAACCTGTCGGGTAAATGCTTCATGTTCTCTGTCTTTCTAACTAAAAGTGCACCAACGCGACACTTCCGCCGGCAACTAAGTGAAACTGCCGTGATCTAAAAGACTTTTAGATATCCAGTGAACGATATAAAATCTACATTACCCCTAGACGACGATCGAGCTTGTGTTTTGAATGATTATTATTATTCCGGTGTTTTAGATTGAGTTTTGATGATCTGAATGTTTTGTATTAACCATACGTTTGTGCCCTTGTTGAATAAAACGGTTGAAAATAGTAGCATCCGACTCAGCTGATCCATCTATCTTTGCTGGTAAGTTACCTGGTTACGGGGTTTTCGTAACAAGTGGGGGCTCGTCCGGGATTTGAAACCAAACGGGAGGGTCAGTGAACGGGCTGTAAGTCCAAACTTAAATCTGGTTACGCAGGTAGCCAGACGGGAAACCAGCAAAGATGGATGTGTCGGAATTTACGAGAAACCCGACGGTAGAGGCGCTAGGGAAAGCTACAAAATCAGACTTGGTAAATTTGGCGCAGGCATTAGACCTCACAGCGGTGAAGCCAACAATGAAAAAGCAGGAAGTGCGAAGGGTCATACAACAGCATTACGTTGGGAAGAAAGTGTTTGCAGCTGAGGATTTGGAAAATATTCCCGAAAGGAGATTAGTGAGTGGGACAAATCAGGCAGAGTTGGAGAAAGCAAGGCTGGAACATGAGTTTAAAATAAAGCAGCTAGAAGTAGAAGCAGCTGAGAAGGCTGCAGAGAGAGAGAGAGAGAGAGCCGAGAGAGCTGAGAGGGAAAAAGAAGCCGAGAGAGCTGAGAGGGAAAAAGAAGCCGAGAGAGCTGAGAGGGAAAAAGCCGAGAGAGCCGCAAAGGAAAGGGCTGTGGAAAGAGAGCATGTGTTCAAACTAAAGCAGCTAGAAGCAGAAGAGAAAGAGAAACAAAGGGGCCATGAATTGGAGCTGGACAGGCGAAAGCAAGAGCGAAGAACTCGAGGGGATGAGAGAGAGGAGGGGTTTGATATTAGTCGGGCGTTGAGGTTGGTCCCCCCGTTCGAGGAGACGGATGTTGATAGTTATTTCTTGCTTTTTGAAAAGGTGGCAGGGAATCAGCAGTGGCCCAGAGAGCAATGGGTGGCGTTGTTACAAAGTGTGTTACGAGGAAAAGCACAGCGGGTATATACCGTGCTGCCCACAGAAAGGGACGGGAATTATGATCAAGTAAAAGAGGCCATTCTCTGAGGTTACGAGTTAGTACCTGAGGCATATAGACAAAGGTTCCGAAATTTAAAAAGAGGGTGGAATCAAACGTATACCGAGCTAGCCCATGAGAAGGGTGTGCTCTTGGACCGTTGGTGCACAGCTGAAAAGGTGGCCGAGAACTATGGGCATCTCAGGGAGTTAGTTTTGATTGAGGAATTTAAAGGTTGCGTTCCGGAAGAGATCCGAATGTATTTAAATGAGAGGACAAATCAGTCCATCTCAGAGATGGCTAGGCTCGCAGATGAATATGCCCTAACCCACAAGACAAAGTTTTCCTCACCAAAAAGTTACCCAAGAGACCGTCGGAATGGTAGGGAAAGTCCGCCGGCTAAGGGAGAAACTCCGCCGGGAGCTAGCACAAAAAGTGAGGATAACAGACAGGAAACCTGGAGATCTCCTGGTTTAAATTGTTTTAATTGTGGAAAGGTGGGACATATTGCATCAAAATGCTTTGCTCCGAGAAAGGAGCCAGAGAGGGAGAGAGCAGCGACCCCTATCGGGCGTGCAGTGGTAATCAGGAAGTTGACAAGAGGGCCCCAGGTAGATGGAGTACCGGAGGGGCGGGAGACATTTAGTTCCGAAGGAACCGTGTCTTTGAGGGAAGGGGACCCCCCCATCCCCGTACGAATTTGGAGCGACACGGGGGCGGAACTATCGTTAATTAGCCGTAATGTGTTAAATTTCGGCCCTCGGACGGGGGAGGTTGCCCTGAGAGGAATCGGGAACCAGACCGCAGTCGTGCCTTTGCATAGGGTCTTTCTCGATTGCGAGTTGGTGTCGGGACCTGTGGAGCTAGGAGTCCTGCCGGAGTTACCGGGGGAGGGCGTGGACCTCCTGTTGGGTAATGACCTCGCGGGTGGGAAGATGGGAACCGCCCTGATAGTTGAGGCCCCGCCCATGGAGTCCCCGAGCTATCGCGCATGCGCGGTCACTCGTAGCCTGTCGAGAGCGGCGGCTGGGACAGCGCGCAGTTTGAAATTGGCCCAGACGTTTTTACCGACCCTACACCACGAGGGTTCAGAGGGTGGTAAAACGGAAGGTAGTAAAGTAAAAGGGGGTAAGGGCGAGGAGATAGCTCCCCCCTTAGTGAAGAGAAAGGTCCTAGAGGTAGGAAATAAAGATGAGAAACGGATAAAGCTGTTAAAACGTCCAGAGTTGGACGTGGTTGATCTGTCTGGTTTGGCAGAATTGTTTGGAGAAGTTGAGAGTTCTAAAGATGTTCTCGATGGTCCCGAGAGTGAAATGAGGGCAGTCTTAGAGGAGAAGGGTATCCTTGCTGTGGAGAAGTCAGCTGACATGGCCGAGGAGGTTGTTTCAGCTCGCAGGGTTGCGCCTTCCCCAACAGGGGGCTGCCCGGAGAGTTACTGGAAGGAGGGGGGGACGTTAGAATTTGAAAAAGGTACGGGTGTTGAAAACCTGGAAGAGGCCAATGTCCCGTTTGAGTGTGTCCAAGATGGGGATACACATGGTGCTGAACCTAGTCACGGAACTCAAGGGAAAGGGGGATGTGTAGTTCCCAAATTGAATGAAGAAAATTTAAAGGCTGGACTGATATCAAAAGCAGCAACCAGGCTACAGAGGCAATGGCTTGGTACCACAAAGCCTGTGAATCAATTACAGGTTGAGTTGGAAGGTAAAGGGGCCCCACACGCTATTGTTATTCCAGAGTGTGGTGTGAAAAGGCAGAATTTGAAATGCTGTCTGAACAAAGCGAGATCGCTTGCGGATCTTAAATTGGAAACTAATAGCATGACGGGTCCTGAAGAGAAAAACGACAAATTGCCTAAAATTAAGGAATTGGGTGGTCTAAGTTTGGAACACGCTGATAAAATAACTCCTATGAAAGGAGCGGGCGAAAGCCTATTTCGCCAGGGTGCCCAAGATCGCCACGAGGGAATTAACCGGAAAAAAGGCGAGGGTTAATGGGGACGCGATTTTTTTTAAAATAGCAGAAGCCGGTTTTAAGGGATTTTGACAAAGTATGTGAATAATAAAGACAACACCCATGGAAGCTTGACTGTTAAGTTTGAAAGTAGCATAAAAATTTGTCTTTTGCATGAACCTTTGTAGATGTGTGTAAGCTAAGATCACACCTCCTTAGTTATGTTGCTGAAGAAAGCAAATAAATAAGGTGGTTATTGAGCTGAAGTTTGATGCTACCAGGCGTTAGTAGGGCACATGAGGTTAAGGTATTAAAGAAAAGGGGCACTGTACTCGTTACCTGTTTAGATACTGACTTGAATGTATAACAGTAGTACTCTGTGAAGAGAAAAGCTTGTGTAGTATGTAGATTCAAAAAAAAAAATAAATTCCTGTGTCAACCTGTTTTTAACCGCTGGTTAAAAACCCATTATGGGGGGAGGTGTTATGCCGTTGGCCCCCTCCTTTGTGAAAATCGCAAGAACTCTAGTCAAGGGGGGTCAACTGACCCAAGAGAGAGAGACGTGCGAAAGACCACGTTCTCCCAAGAAGCAGAATAAAAGTGACTTTGACTATTGTCTCATGGAGACCACCTGAAAAGCCCTCGGGCAAAGTGGGCTGGTTGAGAGAGAGATCGCATTACCTGCAACTTGATTGACACCTGCGATCCCGTGAAGAAGTATAAAGGCGGGTCTGAGGGGAGGACCCTCAGATGCACCAAGGAAACACACGAAGGAGAAACGCTAGAAATCCTGCGACAGCGTTTTAATAGCTACAGCCGGTGGTGGGGTTCGTGTGCGTCCTTCCCTTGCCTGGGATTGGCGACTTCACCACGGAAGACGGCCTAGCTACAGGGGAAGCCACAGATGAGAGTCCATTCCCCCAACGAGACTTCCGACTACCTCCTACAGGTTGGAAAACCTGTCGGGTAAATGCTTCATGTTCTCTGTCTTTCTAACTAAAAGTGCACCAACGCGACACTTCCGCCGGCAACTAAGTGAAACTGCCGTGATCTAAAAGACTTTTAGATATCCAGTGAACGATATAAAATCTACATTACCCCTAGACGACGATCGAGCTTGTGTTTTGAATGATTATTATTATTCCAGTGTTTTAGATTGAGTTTTGATGATCTGAATGTTTTGTATTAACCATACGTTTGTGCCCTTGTTGAATAAAACGGTTGAAAATAGTAGCATCCGACTCAGCTGATCCATCTATCTTTGCTGGTAAGTTACCTGGTTACGGGGTTTTCATAACAAAATTTATGTGGGCTATATAGGGGTAGACTGAACAAATCTCTTCCCCCTTCTTCTGGAATAAAAGGACATAGAAAGAAAGAGATTTTGATGGGAGTTGAGGGGTCCTTTTTCACCCAGATAGCGGTGAGTACTTGGAAAAGACTGCTGGAGAGTGGAGGAAGCAGAGTCACTGAGAACATTTAATGGGACTCCAGAGGTTGATGGTGTTGTAGATAGGGTAGAAGATTGCTGTAGGATTAAATGACACATTGATAGGATGCACAGCTGGGCTGAGTGGCAGATAAGAGTTCATCCTGGAAAAGTATTAAATGATTCACTCTAGACGGTTGAACTTGAAGGCGGAATACAGAGTAAATGGCAATTTTTTTGCGGTGTGGAGGAACAGGGAAATAGGAGGGCACATCCAAAGATCCTTAAAGTTGTCATGCAAGTTGATTGGGTGGTTAAGAAAATGTATGGTGTGCTGGTCTTCAAATGGTGGGGGATTCAGTTCAAGAGAAGTGAGAAAATGTTACACCTTTATAAATCTCTGGTTAGACGACCTTAGGAGTATCGTGTTTGGTTCTGCTCACCTCATTGTAGGATGGAATTGAAAGCTTTAGAGAGGGTGCAAAAGAAATTTACTAGGATGCTGCCTGGTTTAGGGAGCACATCTTATGAAGATAGGATGAGTGATTTAGGGCTTTTCTCTTTGGAGCAATAGAGGATGATAAAGGATGAGAAATGTCTTGAGGAGGTGTACAAGATGAAAAGGGGCATAGATCGAATGGCTAGCCAGTGACTTATTTCCTGAGAGCAAATGGCTAGTACAAGAGGGCATAATTTTATGGTGATTGGAGGAAAGAATCCACTTTTGACAAACTGTACATATGCTATCAGCAACACCTTGTTATCTTGCACAATTGACTAATCCAGATGGATCCCAAATTCTGTGTTTTGTAGCTCTGTGCATAGTTGATACTCAATGTCTTCACTCATTTCCTCAATAGGATAAGCTGCAGAGTTACTACTCAAAGGATTTGATTTTAAAATACTGGTATCCATTTTGCAAACAGTGATGAGCACTTCTGATACAGCAGGCATTATTAATCTTTCACTGATTGTGTGAGATTTTCCACACTCTGCAAACATTTTTGTAATGTTATAAGAAACAATGACACCATTAAGAACAAGATCATTTTTAGCTTTCTTGGCATCAACACTTTTCAAATGCTTCTTTCACCATCTGGAACCGGGTAATACCACAAGCAGCTTTATCAGGGTGCCTTTTACAAAAGTGTTCCTGCCATCTTGACAGTTTCATGGCTTCATTAGACAGTACAGTATAACAAATAAGACACATGGGGCATCTCTATAAAAGAGAGGTACCACCTAGCAGAGCGGTCATCGTGTGTGCGGTCATCGGAGTCGACTGAGGCAGAGTTGTAAGGCCTCGCTCAACAAGGCTTTGGCGAGAACAGGCAGAGGCAAGGTAAGTAGGTAAGTTAGTTCCTTATTTCTTATTCTGTATTAACTTCAGAGAGAATAGGCAGTATGTTTACAGAGCCAGTGTTCTGTTCTGGGTGTAAGATGTGGGATTTCCAGGAGACTTTAGTAAATTAGATGCATCCTCTAGATTCTGGCAACTTAAACTAGATAAACCAGGTCACCAGGAAACGCTCATGGAGTGAGCACTATTTTAGATTCGCTCCATAACCTTTACTTTTTTAACCTATGATCACCCCTATTTAACTTATTTTTACCTACACCAGAAGATTCTTGTTACCTTCTTGGACTTATCTTTAAGAGTGTACTGTGAATTTTGAAGAAATGAGTACAGAAATGGCTTTAAGATCTAAAGGGCGAGACCCTGGGGAAGATTCTAATGGCAATGGAAAGAAAAAAAAAGATTGATCCTAAATGTACTGAATTGACTTATGATACGTTTTTGGAGCTCTTAAATGAAAAATTTGAAGAACAATGCCAAACTTCCAAAGAAGATTTAAAGGCTTTCCAGGATTCTCTGGATAAGATTGGTCATGAAGTTAAACAGCATCAAACTTTAATCGCAACTCTGCAAGAGGACACTCGGAAGCGAGACTTGAAAATCCAGAATCTGGAGCAGAAATTATCTTTGGCGATTAAATAGTTGGAAATACTTAAAGCCAAGAGTGTTGATTTTGAAAATCGATCTAGAAGACAGAACTTACGCATACTTGTTCTCCCAGAAGGTATCAAACAAGGAGACCCCTCAAAGTATTTCGCTCAACTTTTAAAGGATGCGTTCCCTTCTGTTTTCCCAGGTAGTCCTCCGTTACTTGATCGTGCCCATAGAATTATGTGCCGATCACCAAGTTCTTCATCTAAACTACCTGTTGTAATTGTTCGATTTCACTATGTGCATGTTAAAGAGCACCTTATTCGTTTGGCTCGTCGTTTAGAGATTGTTAAATTGCGAGAATTCCAATTCCAGCTTGCGGAGGATTTTAGCCTAGAAGTGATGAAGGCGTGGCTCGCTTTTAAACCTTTGATGTCTAAATGTTATGAGAAAAGCCTAAAACCAGCGCTTTTATACCCTGCGAAACTTAGAATCTCGCCTTCGAATGCACCATGACATGTTTTTCTCTCCACATCTGATGCTCAAAGCTTTCTGGATGAGAATTATCCTACTGCTTCAGTTTCTCGTCTCTAATAAATGTATGGTTTTGATCGTTACAAGATAATCTTTGTTTCCAAAGCCAGATTTTGTTTCTGGTTATTGGTGTAGGTTTACTCTACATTTTATATTCCTATTAAAGCTTTTCTTTATCAACATACTAATTTTTAAAATTTATTTACTTTAACCATTGTATTTCATTTTTTGGTCATTATTATATTAATTCTCTGAAGGTGAATTTTTTTAACGTTTTGATATATATCTTTTTTTCATTTTTTTGTGTAACTAAGATGGCGGTTTCTTTTTTAAAATACTTCTTGCTTTCTTTTTGATTTTGCCATTTTTTTTGTCTTTTTCTTCCTATAATGCCTTTCTTATCACATCCTAACTTTTATTTGTTCGGGTTTTAACCCGATTTATAAGTTATCAGTGTTCATATTCTTTTTGTTTTCTTTTTACTAGCAATTATATTAAGAAGTCTGTTTTAGCATAGTGTTAATTACTTTTTAGGATTTTGGGAGGATTTTTTTCTCTCCTTTATATATTTGGAGTCGCCTTCTGGAGACATGGGGGTAGATTTAGTGTCAAGCTTTTTTTCCCGTGCCTCCTTTAGGCTCAGGAGAGTCTCTTTTTTGTGGGTGGTGGGTGGGGGATCTCTTTCTAATTCTATTGGTCCTTTTATTAGTTTTTCTAGTTTTTTCATTTGGGCTGATTTCAAACTACTAAAATGTCCGATGTGTCGTCATTTCCAGTTCCTCCACTTATTTTTGTTCCTCTTCCGGGTGCATGAGTTCGTACTTTGGTTAACTCTTTATATACCAAAGGGTTGATTTTAGAAATATGGCTCAGACCATTAATTTTGTCTCTTGGAATACTAATGGCTTAAACCATCCAATTAAACAGAAAAAGATTTTTAAAGTATTCCGAAGACTGAAAGCGCATATTATTTTTGGACAAGAAACTCATGTGAGGAAAGAGAACAATCAACTTTTTTTAAGCTTTTGGAGGAGTCAACAGTACCATTCGAATTTGAATGCCAAAGTAAAAGGAGTTTCAATTTTTATTGACTCCTCTATTACATTTGTTCAACACGATAATATTTTGGATCTGAATGGTAGATTTTTGTTAATTACTAGGTTACTTTTCAATAAGAAGTTTGCTATGGTTAATGTTTAGGCTCCAAACGTGGATTATCCTGATTTCTTTAAGTCTTTATTTACTTCTCTACCTGATCTAAATGAATATATGTTAATAATGGGTGGCAACTTCAATTGTTGTTTAAATCCTTTGCTGGATAGATCTATATCCATTCAGACTTTACCAAATAAGTCCGCCACTTATATCAACTCTTTTTTGACTGATACTGGAATTTTCGATATTTGGAGATTTCTACATCCTAAGGACAAAGAGTTTTCATTTTTCTCACATGTCTATCATTCTTACTCGAGAATTGACTACTTTTCATTGACTCTCGTTTTATTCCATCTGTAACTGGTTGAAATTATGACGTTATAGCCATCTCTGATCATGCTCCAATGAAACATTCTATTAAATTAATGGACACAGCTCCCAGTACTAAGCAATGGCAATTTGATTCTACCTTACTACAAGATCCAGATTTCATTAAATTTATAAAGGAACAGATTGATCTTTTCAACTAATTCCACGGATGAAATCTCCTGCGGAACACTTTGGGACACTTTTAGAGCATATATACGTGGACAGATTATCTCCTATTCTGTTGGTTTGAGAAAATGTATTAAGAAGAAAACTCTTTTATTGGTTGATAAGATTAAAGAAATTGACAAGAAATATTTGATTGCTCCTAGTAAGGAGCTTCACAAACAAAGGGTTGAGCTTCAAATGGAACACAGTTTATTACTTACATCTTCGATTGAAAATCAATTAATGAAAACCAGAAGTGATTTTTATATACATAGTGATAAATCGGGTAAACTGTTAGCTAACCAATTGAAGAGTGCTTTGGTTAAACGTCAAATTATTAAGATTCGTCAACAGAATGGTGAACTGACAGTTAATCATGGTGAGATAAATAAAGCTTTTCAAGATTTTTATACCTCCCTGTATCATTCTGAATTTCCTCATGATCATAATACCATGCATGATTTTTTAGGGAAATTGAATTTTCCAAAATTATCATCTGAAGAACTTTTAATATTAGAAACTCCTATTACGGATGCAGAAATCAAAGGTGTAATTGATGTAAAAAATTATATTGTATTAATCTAAGTCGAACATTTATTGTATTTCTCATACTATCAGAACATAATCTTGACCAGTTTTTCCATCAATTTTAACATTCAAATCAGATTCCCATTTTTGTCTTGATTTATGAATTCCTGATTTAATTGTCTGTTTTTGAATCAAATTATACATACAAGATGTAATTTTTTTTTATTTTTCCTTTCTGAATTAATATTTCTATTTCACTAGGTTTTGGTATCAACATTGTTTGACCCAGCTTTTCTCGTAAGTAAGCTTTTAATTGAAAATAACAGAAAATAGTGTTATTTGATATATTTATTTTTTAATTGATCAAATGACATCAATATACCTCCTTCAAAACTATCACCTATATATTTAATCCCCTTTTGGAACCAATTATGTAAAAATTTATTATCCATTGTAAAAGGAATAAGCCTATTTTGAATTAAAGTTCTTTTTGCTAATAAATATTTCTTTATCTCATCGTCCATATTTACCTTATTCCATAAATCAATCAAGTGTCTTAATATAGGAGACTCTTTTTTCTCCCATATCCATTTGGATTCCCATTTATATATAAAATCTTCCGGTATGTTTTCTCCTATCTTATCTAATTCTATTCTAATCCATGCCGGTTTTTCTTCAGCAAAAAAAGACGCAATAAATCTAAGTTGATTTGCTTTATAACAATTCTTAAAATTTGGAAGTTGTAACCCTCCTAAATCAAATTTACATGTCAATTTTTCCAATGATATTCTTGACATCTTTCCTTTCCAAAGAAATTTCCTTACATATTTATTCAGTTCTTGAAAAAACTTCTGAGGTAATTGCATTGGTAAAGTTTGAAATAAATATTGCAATCTAGGAAATATATTTCATTTTTATATATAACACCACAGAAAATAAATAGATTAAATTCAAATATGTCTGACCAATGTTTTCAATGTAATAAAGAAATTGGTACTTTTTTACATTCTACTTGGTCTTGTTTTAAAATTCAACCATTTTGGATAAATTTAAGACTTTTATTGGAACAAATTACTGGAGTACAACTCCCACATAGTCCACTATAATTTTTATTAGGAGACATTGAAGGGACAATACCGAAACTTAAATTGAATAAGTATCAGAAAAAATTTATAAAAATTGCATTGGCAGTAGCCAAAAAAGTTATCGCAGTTACTTGGAAATCTGATTTATATTTAACTATGGATCGTTGGAATAACGAAATACATAGTTGTATTCCACTTGAAAAAATTACGTACAATCTAAGAAATGAATATGATATATTTTTGAAAATTTGGTTCCCATACTTACAAAAGATAGGATTAAATACATAGGTCCTTTGAAGATAAAATTATAAAATAATGGGGGAAAGTAAAAATAAATATCAAAATTATTTTGAACTCCATGGAGCTTGTGGGGATCCTCCGATATCCAGGCAATCTTTCTCTTCTTTCCTTTCTTTAGATAAGGGTTAAGGGGGGGGAGGGTTAAGGGGAGGGGGAGGGTTAATATTATTTTTCTTACTATTTTATCATCACATTTATTCATTGTAATTTCTAAAATTTAATAAATAACTAATAATAAAAAAAGAAAAGAAATTAAAGGTGCTATTTCCTCTATGAATTCCGGGAAAGCACCAGGTCCAGATGGGTATACAGTGAAATTTTTAAAGTTTTTTTCCTCTACTCTTTCTCCTTGGTTATGCAGGGTTTTTGAAGAAATAATTAGACTAGGTAAACTACCACAATCTTTTTATAGAGCTTCCATTTCTTTAATATTGAAAAAAGATAAAGACCCTACTGACTGTGCATCCTATAGACCAATATTTCTATTGAATGTAGATTCCAAGATCTTTTCCAAGTTATTGGCAACCAGGCTGGAGAAGGTATTACATCAAATTATCTCGGAGGATCAAACTGGTTTTATAAAAAAATGTTATTCTTTTTTCAATATTAGGAGATTATTGAATATTGTTTATAATCCTTCACGCAGTACCTCAGAATGTGTCATTTCATTAGATTCGGAGAAAGCATTTGATAGAGTTGAATGGCCATATTTATTTACTGTGCTTGAGAAGTTTAATTTTAGTCCGACATTTATATCCTGGATTAAATTGATATATCATACTCCAGTAGCCTCGGTTTTTACTAATAAAGACCTCTCTTTTGTCGTTTATTTCGGGGTACCAGGCAAGGCTGTCCTCTTAGTCCATTAGTATTTGATATTGCTCTGGAACCTTTGGCAATTGCTATTAGAGAATCACCTAACATTTTTGGCATTACTCAAGGGATAGATATACATAAGTTATCATTATATGCAGATGATCTGTTATTATACATTTCTGATCCTGAGAAATCCATTCCTGCAGTTATATCATTATTGGCTCAGTTTAGTCATTTTTCCGGGTATAAATTGAATCTTAATAAGAGTGAATTGTTCCCCTTAAAGAGACAGGTTCCAATTTACAAAAATTTACCTTTTAAATTAGTTAATGACTTTTTTATATACCTAGGGATTAAAATTACAAAAAATCATAAGGAGTTATTCAAGGTTAATTTTTTACCCTTAATTGATCAGATTAAATGTTTGTTTACTAAATGGTCACCATTGTCTTTATCTCTGATAGGTCAGATTAATGCTATTAAGATGATTATTTTACCCAAGTTCTTATATATATTTCAAGCGGTACCAATTTTTATTCCAAAATCCTTTTTTGACAATGTTGATTCAAAAACTTCCTCATATATATGGCAGAATAAAAATCCTAGATTGGGTAAAAGATATTTACAGAAGTCAAAGAAGGAAGGTGGATTGGCATTGCCTAATTTTAGATTTTATTATTGGGCAATTAATATTCGATATTTGAATTGTTGGTTAAGGGATTTGGATTTATCTCCTAGCCCTCATTGGGTAAATCTGGAAACTAAATCTGTACAAGGATTTTCTTTGGGTTCTATTTTAGGGACTTCTCTTCCCTTTGCTCTTTCTAAATTGCATAAACGAATTGACAATCCGATAGTTAAGTACACTTTACGTATATGGTTTCAACTTCGGAAACTTTTTGGGTTGAATCAGTTTGTTTTAGCAATTCCTATTGTATCCAATTTCTTTTTTCATCCCTCTATTATGGACCAAGCTTATTCAGCTTGGAAGACTGAAGGTATACTATGATTTTCTGATTTATTTTTGGATAATTTTTTTATGTCTTTTGAACAATTATCTAATAAATATAATTTGCCTAGATCTCATTTTTTTAGATATTTACAGATTAGGAATTTTCTAAACACTGGACTTCCTACCTTTCCAAATCTTGTTTCTTCGGGTATTTTGGAGAAATTGTTACAACTAAATCCTTTTCAGAAAGGTGTAATATCAAATGTTTACAATATAATTATGAAAATACATTCAGAGGCCTTTTATAAGATCAAAAATGATTGGAAAAGAGAACTTAACCTTACTATCCCTATTGAGAATTGGGATAAAATTCTTCAATTAGTTAATTTAGCCTCTATATGTGCAAAACATTCATTGATACAGTTTAAAGTAGTGCACAGGGCTCATATGTCCAAGGATAAATTGGCTCATTTTTATTCCCATATAAATCCTATATGTGACAGATGTCATTCTGAAATAGCTTCTTTAACACATATGTTTTGGTCATGTCCACTTTTGAAAAAATATTGGAAAGACATTTTCGATATTATTTCCACGGTATTGAACATTGACTTACAACCTCATCCTATTACTGTAATCTTTGGTTTACCAATGATAGTCAATTCATTTATCTTCTTCGGCTTGTCAGATGATTGCATTCCTTATATTAATGGCTAGAAGATCTATTTTGCTGAATTGGAAAGAAATTAATCCCCCTACCATATTTCATTGGTTTTCTCAAACTATGTTATGTCTAAATTTGGAAAAAATTAGAAGTGTCATATATGACCCTTCTATTGAATTTGAAAAGACTTGGAGGCCATTTATTCAATATTTTCACATGATGTAATTTGACCCTGTTCCAATCCTATTTGTTTTTCCGGTTTTGATTATATATTTGTTGAGAGGATCAGGGTTGGGGGACACTGATAATTCTTTGTCTTTTTATAGATATTATAAACAGCCCATTTTTTTTCTTCCCTTTTTTCTTTTTTTTCTCTTTATTAGTTAGTGGTTAGTTTTGTTAGATTAGTTTTTCTTAGGGCAATATTTTTTTTCTCTTTTCTTTTTTTTTCTCAACATGATATACCCAGTTTTTTTTGTTGTTTCGTTTATATGATAGTTGTATCATTCATGATTTGGGAACTTAACTATATTGTACTTATTGCTTGTGTATCCTTTCATGTTCATTTTAATTTTGTAATCCCAATAACTATGTATTAATCTTATCATGATGATATTAATAAAAAGATTGAAAAAGAAAAGAAAACTAGATAAACCGAGTTCAAAGTTGTGTACCTTTAACACTCCTTTTTCTGGATACCGTTTTCTTAGGCTTCCATTTGGAACGGTATCAGCTCCTGAAGTGTACCATAAAACCATTCACATGCTCTATGAGCACATTGAGGGTGTGGATACTTCCATGGATGATGTTATTGTTTGGAGATTATCTAAAGAAGAGCATGACACCAGACTCAAGACAAGTCTTAGGGGCAACACGCAAGGCAAGCCTCAAGTTGAATAAAGACAAATCTCAGCTAGGAGTGACTTAACTTACCTTTGTGGGTGATATCATCAGCAAAGAGGGTGTGCGTCCTGATCCACTGAAGGTTTCTAGTATCGAGAACATGCCAAGACCACAATATAAAAAGGATGTTCAAAGGTTTATGGGAATGGTCTACTACATGGGAAAATTCTTTTGGAATAGAATGCTCCACCTAGGCAGCTAACAGAAAAGAAAAACAAATGGAGCTGGAATCATGAACAGAAGGCATGGCAAAATCTCAAGAAAGTGCTTGCCAAAGAACCTGTGTTGAAATTCTATGATGCTGACAGACCCATCAAAATCTCATGTGATGCATCTCAAGCAGGCTTAGGGGCAGTATTACTCCAGAAACATGATCAGGAATGGCTACCAGTGGCATATACATCTCGTGCATTATCCAATCCAGAAACAAGGTATGCCCAAATTGAAACAGAATTGCTCAGCATTATGTTTGCTTGTGAGAGATTTCATCAATTTGTGTCAGGGCAATCTATTGATGTTGAAACTGAGCATAAGCCTCTGATTGCATTGTTTAACAAACCTTTAAGTGACTGTCCTTTGCAAATTCAGCGAACGATGAACAAATTGCAAAGATACGCATTGAATGTGTCATACACACCTGGAAAATTCATGTACACGGCTGACACACTTTCCAGCGCTGTGGATCCAACAACAAAATACAGTCACAGGGACGCTGATGATGTTCAGGCATTTGTTGATGTGATCATAGAGACTGTACCTGTTGCTCCCGGAAAGTTGGAACTGCTGTGCCTTGAGACAGAGAAGGACATAATTCTCAGTCATGTAATACAAGTGGTGATGGATGGATGGCCAGATAATAGGCATGACTGTACCTCAGTAGTACAAGATTATTGGAACCATAGATCAGAACTGTCTGTTGTGCATGGGATATTGTACAAAGGTAGTAGAATTGTGATACCTAAAAGTCTCCGAAAAGAAATGCTTGGGAAAATTCATGAAGGCCACCTAGGTATTGAAACGTGTAAGAGAAGGGTGCGGGAAGTGATGTTTTGACCCAGGATGAATCAAGAAATTGCAGAAATGGTGTCTTCTTGTTGAATATGCTTTAAATACCAACCTAGCAACCTGAAGGAGCCACTGCTTCCACATCCTAGTCCTCAGAGACCTTATCAGAAGGTAGACGTTGATCTTTTTGTAAATGACAACAAAGATTATCTATTAATAACAGATTACTACTCATTGTATCCTGAAGTGTGTGGTTTTGAGCAGAACAACAGCAGAGAACATAATTACATGCAAGAAAACAGTTTTTTCCAGACATAGTATATAGTAGACATAGACATAGTATACCTGATGAAGTTTTCACAGACAGTGGTCTACAATTCAATGGTGAATGTATGAGATATTTTGCTCATGATTGGGGCTTTGTTCATACAACATCTAGTGCATTTTCCCCTCAATCCAATGGATTAGTTGAGAAGTCGATAGGAATTATCAAGAAACTAATGCGCAAAGTAAAAGATAGTGGAAGTGATTTTAATAAAGCTTTGTTAGCCTACCGTAGTACTACACTTGAATGTGGATTTCACCTGCTCAGCTCTTGATGCCACACCGTTTGAGATCCAATCTGCCAATAGGTGAGAGCCTCCTGCGAACAGAGAGAGGTGAACAAGTGAAAAGATGGAAAGATGAACACAAAGCAAAGCAGAAAACATACTTTGACAGATGTTCTCGTCTATTACCTGAACTGCAGCAAGGAGATGAAGTGAGGATGCAAGACAAAATGAACAGATGGACATAGAAAGCTACAGTACAGGAGTCCCCCATTTTTCTAACGTTCGCTTTACGTCAACTCGCTGTTACGAGAGACCTACATTAGTTACCTGTTTTAGGTAACAGAAAGTGTTTTCACCGTTACGGAAAACGGCAGCGTGCTGGTAAGGGCAGCGCGCAGATAAAGGGCAGCGCGCGGGTAATGGGCAGTGCGCGGAAAAGGGCAGCGCGCGGGTAAGGGCAGCGCGCGGGTAATGGCAGCGCGCAGAAAAGGGCAGCGCGCGGGTAAAGGGCAGCGCGCGGGTAACGGCAGCGCGCAGATAAAGGGGAGCTCGCGGATAAAGGGCAGCGCGCGAGTAACGGCAGCGCGCGGATAAAGGGGAGCTCGCGGATAAAGGGCAGCGCGCGGGTAATGGCAGCGCGCGGGTAAAGGGCAGCGCGCGGGTAAAGGGGAGCTCGCGGATAAAGGGCAGCGCGCGGGTAATGGCAGCGCGCGGGTAATGGCAGCGCGCGGGTAAAGGGCAGCGCGCGGGTAACGGCAGCGCGCAGATAAAGGGGAGCTCGCGGATAAAGGGCAGCGCGCGAGTAACGGCAGCGCGCGGATAAAGGGGAGCTCGCGGATAAAGGGCAGCGCGCGAGTAACGGCAGCGCGCGGATAAAGGGGAGCTTGCGGATAAAGGGCAGCGCGCGAGTAACGGCAGCGCGCGGATAAAGGGGAGCTCGCGGATAAAGGGCAGCGCGCGGATAAAGGGGAGCTCGCGGATAAAGGGCAGCGCGCGAGTAACGGCAGCGCGCGGATAAAGGGGAGCGCGCGGATAAAGGGCAGCTCGCGGATAAAGTGCAGCGCACAGATAAAGGGCAGCTCGCGGATAAAGGGCAGCGCACAGATAAAGGGCAGCGCGCGGGTAAAGGGCAGCGCGCGGATAAAGGGCAGCGCGCGGGTAAAGGGCAGCGCGCGGGTAAAGGGCAGCGCGCGGGTAAGGGCAGCGCGCGGATAAGGGCAGCGCGCGGGTAAAGGGCAGCGCGCGGGTAAGGGCAGCGCGCGGATAAGGGCAGCGCGCGGATAAGGGCAGCGCGCGGGTAACGGCAGCGCGCGGGTAAGGGCAGCGCGCGGGTAACGGCAGCGCGCGGGTAAAGGGCAGCGCGCGGGTAACGGCAGCGCGCGGGTAAAGGGCAGCGCGCGGGTAACGGCAGCGCGCGGGTAAAGGGCAGCGCGCGGGTAACGGCAGCGCGCGGGTAAAGGGCAGCGCACGCGCCGTGCAGACTAGCTCCTCCCCCGGAACCGGATTCTAGCCGCCATTGCTTAAACACGTGCCTGTGAGCATCTGTGCTTCATGTCGTTTTATTTTGTACATCCATTAGCAAGATGAGTTCTAAGGTATCGGAAAAGCCTAAAAGAGCGCATAAGGGTGTTACACAGCGTAAAACTAGAGATAATAAAGCGTTTCGATCGTGGTGAACGAAGTAAATATATAGAGAGTTTGGCTAAGGGTTTGTGGAAATTGACGAAGATGATGTTGAAGAGGTTTTGGCATCCCGAGACCAAGAGCTGATGGATGAAGAGCTGATGAAGAGGAAAGGATAACAATTGAAGCCGAACGCAGTAGCGAAAGTGAAGACGTCCAGGAACTGAACGGGAAGCAATTGCGTGAGATTTTCGCTGTGATTGACAACGCTGCAAAGATTGCAGAAAAGTTTGACTTTAATTTTGAAAGGGTATGTAGGTTCAGGGCAGGTTTGCAGGATGGTTTGATTGCTTACAAAGAATTGAATGACAAAAATGTGCGAGGCTGAGCAGTCAAGCATACTGTCGTTTTACAAGCCTTCCAGATGAGCCACATCAGACGACGAAGCTCGACCTTCGACATAGAAGAAGGTGACCTGCCTGCCCTGATGGAAACAGACGACGATGCGATGACACCCCAGTGTCCCACCACCCCAACCTCCGACGACTCAGCCTAGCACACCATCATCAGTGTGCTCGCTGTCTTACCGATTTTCAGTAAGTTAACTACGCTGTATATACATTATATCAACTTTATATAGGCTCTGTATTTTTATGTGTTATTCGGGAGCTTCATAGCTTAAATTTAAGGTTCCTGGAAAAAGTGCTTCTGCCGGGAAGGCTTGCGCTCATGTTTCCGCCGGGCGCGCCTGCGCCGTGTGTTCCTGCCGGGCCGGGCGCGCCTGCGCCGTGTGTTCCTGCCGGGCCGGGCGCGCCTGCGCCGTGTGTTCCTGCCGGGCCGGGCGCGCTTGCGCTGTGTGTTCCTGCCGAGAGCGCTTGCGTGAGATTTTCGTTGCGGGGGTGGGGGGGGGGTGGTCAGTGCTGCAATAATTGTAGAAAAGTATTCCTACATTACATCGGCTGTGTATTCATCAGATCATTCCTGCTTTTACTATATGTTACTGTTATTTTAGGTTTTATGTGTTATTTGGCATGATTTGGCAGGTTATTTTTTGGGTCTGCGAACGGTCACAGATTTTTCCCATATAAATAAAAGGTAATTGCTTCTTCACTTGACGACATTCCAGCTTACGAACCATTTCAATCTCCTACCTGTCACATCTCCAAAACATGAAGCTCATTCAGGGCAACATTTCTTTCGTGGCATGATTTGTCTTAAACATGTTAAGCTTTTCCAAGCGGTCCTAATAATGAACTCCAGCATTTTTCTGGCAGCTGCCCTGAAGATAACTGATACGTTTACTTCCCCCTTTTTCTTGAATAAAGGTATTACGTTTATGGAACAGTGCTGTAGAGCTGCTATCTCACAGCTCAATGGCATGGGCAGACCTAGGTAGTGACTTCAGGCACTGTCTGTGCAGAGTTTGGATATTCTCTCCACAGTCACATGGGTTTGCAGCCATTTCCTCCTACATCCCAGTAGATTAACCAGTAACTGAACATGACCACCTGCCTTCCTGTCGCTGAATCAATTGAGCATTCAAACCATCACTTTTTCCTTGAATTTATAACCTTCCTTTGTACAAGCCTCTTGCTTGGGACCTTATCAAAGTCATTTTCTGCTGTACATCAGTTAACCTTTACCTCAGAGAATTCAGTCGTCAGTAAACGGCAATAAAAAGTTTCAAAGAAGAATGCCAGAGGTGTGTGAGACGATAAATGACAAGGGTGAAGAGTATGGGATGAATGGACTACTGTCCCTGGCGAGGTGGGGGGGGGGGAGAGGAACCATGCACTTAATGGACCTTCTGTGTCATTATAAGCCTAAGATAAAATCTCTAGAAGTACTCTACGTTCGAGGGATTTGTCATAGGATATGGGATGAGACCAGGAATGTGGTTTATTGTATTGCTCTGGTTGTTCCATGAATTCACCACACACTCTGTGAAAAACCTGCCCCCCAGGTGCTCTTTAAATTATTTTCCTCACCTTAAAACTCTCCCCTACCCTGGGAAAAGGACTGTGACTAACCTCCGTGTGTGCCCTCAAAATTCTATACATTACTGTCAGCCCCCTCTCCTTATAACTGAAAAATCTCTAGTCCAGCATCTTTGTGAATCTTTTCTGTATCTTATCACAACCTTTCTTGAAAATTGAAATAAAAACAGAAGCTGAAATAAAAACAGGAAGTTCTGTCAATGCTCGCAACATCTTTTCGTGTAATAGAATCACAGAGTCACAGAGCCTGGAACAGGGCCTTTGGCTCAATTTCTCTGCAGCACAGAATCAGAACCTTTGGCCCACCAAGTCCTCACAGATCATCAAACACCATACATATGAAACCATAAGACCATAAGATATAGGAGCAGAAGTAGGCCATTTGGCCCATTGAGTCTGCTCCACCATTTCATCATGCCTGACCTATTTCCCTCTCAGCTCCAACCTCCTGCCTTCCCCCATATTCCTTTGTGCCCCGATTAAGCAATAACCTATCAATCTCTGCCTTAAGTATACCCGATGAGCAAACACGAGGAAATCTGCAGATGCTGGAAATTCAAACAACACACACAAAATGCTGCTGGAACACAGCAGGCCAGGCAGCGTCTGTAAGGAGAAGCACTGTCGACATTTTGTGCCGAGAGCCTTTGTCACGACTAACTGAAAGGAAAGATAATAAAAAATTTGTAAGTAGTGGGGGGAGGGGGAAATGCAAAATGGTAGGAGAATACCGGGGGTGGGGGGGGGGGTGGATGAAGCTAAGAGCTAGAAAGGTGATTGGCAAAAGTGATACAGAGCTGGAGAAGGGAAAGGATCATGGGATTGGAGGCCTCGGGAGAAAGAAAGTGGGGGGGAGCACCAGAGGGAGATGAAGTACAGGCAGAGAGTGAGAAAAATACAGAACCAGCTTTACTACTGTTGTAATGTGAGTATTATTAAAAGTAAGTTTAAACTACTGGGGTTGGCGGGGTCTTTACTTCCGCTCTTTTACTCCCAGTATGCATTGTTGTCGACCCATGCTGCACGAGGTACCTGGAAGCCTCCGTATTGTAAATATCATTTGCCGTCCCAGATAAAGATGCTCTTTTGGCCATCAAGCTGTCGAGTGGTCTTTTTGTAAAGTAGAAATTACCACATATTTTTGGTGACGAGGTAAACTGGTTTTGTGGATGGGTCGGCCCCGTTTTCAATCAAGAGCTGTGAGCGGGCAAGGAGCCTCGTGTTCGGATGGCTGCGTTAGGAACGGTCGGTGTGTTCGACAAGCAAATCGAGGAGTGGCCGGAGTACGAGGAAAGGTTGGGCCACTTTTTCTGTGCTAATGGAATCACTGAGGAGGTTAAGAAGCACTCTATTCTCCTGAGTGTGTGTGGGGCAAAGACATACAAGCTGATATGGAACTTGGCTACGCCGCAGAAACCGGGAGAAATTCCATATGACGAACTGGTCATGCTTGTGGGGAACCACCGCAATCCGAAGCTTTCGGTGATAGTTCAAGTTTCACAGCCAGGTCAGCTTGCGGGCGATTTTGTGGCCAAGCTTCGGCAGCTGTCGGAACATTGCGATTTCAGAGCCGTGTCGGATGACATGCTCCGTGATAGATTAGTATGCAGCAATAATAATGACACCGTACAACGCCACTTGTTGGGGGAAACCCCACCGTTGACTATCAAGACAGCCCTAGAAATTGCTCAAGGCATGGAGTTGGCTGTTAATAATGCCAAGGATATACACAAAGCAAATGGGGTGGGGGGGGGGGGTGGTCGCAGTGGACGGCGGTGCTCCAAGTCAGAAGGGAGACCGGTAAACAGGCATAGTGGGTGGAATGTTTTCAGTGTGGAGGAACGCACTATGCAAATGTTTGTAAATTCAAAGATGCTGTCAGCTGTGCTTGTAGCAAGAAGGGACATTTAGTTAAGAAGTGCAGGAGCATAAAGGGTAAGGTTAAGCCTGGGCAGGGGAAAGCTCAATAGACTCAGGCAGCCACACACCACCTAGGGGAAGCAGACGAAGAGGCAGCATGTGCCTACAACATGTTTGGGCTGGAAACAGACAAGGGACCACCTGAACCCTATTATACCACAGTCACTGTCAAGGGAAAGGACATTAAGTTCGAGATTGATTCAGGGGCTACTGCATCAGTCATTAGTGAAGAGACCTACAGGACATGGGGATCCAACCTGCCTCCCATCAGACCATCTGAACTCTAACTCAGGACCTGTACGAGCAGCCCATACCTCATTTAGGAATGTTATATGTGGATATTTCGGCTGGGGTCCAGAAGGCTGAAGCCAGGTTGGTGATAGCTAAGGGTAGTGGGCCCAGTCTTCTGGGCCATGATTGGCTTCGTAAAATCTGGCTCAACTGGCATGAATTTAAATATGCACACATGACGGAAGAGCATGAGGTGCAGCGTGCAGATGAATTCGCCGATGGCAATGTGAGTGACCCAGCTCTTGTACCACCTGCCCAGTTACAGCAAGTTGCATCTCAGCCTGATGATCTCGCTAACAGGAACCTGCATGTGAAGCCAATCGTAACAGTAGCAGACTGGGCACCCGCAGACGATGTAAGAACAGAGCCTCCAGGACCACCAGACAAGCATTCAGAAAGCACTCTAAGTGATTTGACAAAGAACATAGAATTTTCTGGAAGCGGTGGCCCCCTGGGAATCCTTGTGGTGCCTTTTAACTCTACACTGAGTGGAAGATTTCTTGGCCTGAGTATTCGTGGTATTGAAGAGAACAACCATTAAAGAAAAGAGAACCTGCTCCAGGGGAATGAATGTATCATCAAATCAATAACTGATTTAACAGACAAGACCTTTGTTCAAGCACAAGAGGTTTTCCAAAACGCATTGCGATTTCCTGCTGTTGAACTCCAGATAGTTCCAAGTGATAACAAGGAACTCCATGAAAAATTTGCAATTAGGTCTGTTCTGAGCCACAGTCAAAAGCCAAAAGTTCAAAAACCAAAGTTCCTTACTCAATGCATTCCAAGCTAGGTGGCAAACCTGCAGATGTCGTTTCTCCCAATAATACTGAGAATAGCCTGCCACAGATTTCAAAGAAGCTCAGTAGTCCAAAACAGTTAAGGAGCAATGACCACTTAATGCATACCAGGAAAGCATGTCCACCAGTGACTTTGCTAGAGGGAGAGACACTGGCAGAGGGGGCAGAGTCCCCTGAAGAGGATAGACCATTCTCACGCGGACACACAGGCCCCTCTCATGTCCCCAACACTAGATCCACCCAAAACATCCTCACCAGCGGTGCATGCTTGGTCACCGGGAGTAGTGTGTAGATCGCAGCACCCTCGCAAACCTCCTGACAGACTGAATCTTTGATTGGATAGTTCCTTCTGTTGTTAGATTGAATGTTGAATTTGCCATGTTTTTTAGGTGTTTTTGTATTGGTAACCTGTTGCTAATAATACCACTGTTTTTATTTCCCAGTTCGTCTATATTTGGGGAATGTTGGATTTTAAAGGGGGAGAAGTGTTGTAATGTGAGTATTATTAAAGATAAGTTAATACTACCCGGGTTGGCGGGGTCTTTACTTCCACTCTTTTACTCCCAGTATGCATTGTATATAGTTCCTCTACAATCTATGAACGGCCAGAGGGAGGCACGATGACCCTCCCCCCCCCACCCCCCAGAAAATGCAACCATCCTGCAGACTCAGTTTGGTCTTGTGTTTGGCATAAGGTCTCAGTTCCTCTCCTTCCACAACTCTGGGCCAACCTTATCAAAGAAAAATCTTGACTTCAGACAGGATTGGGTCCCTCTCTGTCCATTGCTTGATCTGGGTTGCCTTTACAGGTGTCGCGGACAGCCTGTCCAATGAAAACAGTCTCTGGAGGCACATACGTAGTAACAGGCTTCTCAGGTAATGGGAGTCGACTCAGCACATTGGTGTTTGCATTATCTCCACCCGCTCTGTACACTATAGTATACTGTTAGGCTGACAATGTGAGAGCCCAACGCTGTATCCTGGCTGAGGCTAGATGTGGGATGCATCTGGTCTCCCTAAAAAGGCTCATCAGTGGTTTGTGGTCCATTTAAATTGTGAATGCACAACCATAGAGGTACTGATGAAAAAGTTTGACCGCAAATAATGTCCAGACCTTCTTTGTCTAGCTGTGAATATGCCTTCTCAGCAGCCGTCAGGGTACGTGAAGCAAAAGCAATAGGCTTCTCTGAACAGTCCTCCATTACGTGTGAGAGAACTGCCCCGACTCCATAGGACGAAGCGTCGCAAGAAAGGGTGATCTCCTTGTCTGGGTCATAGTGAACGAGCAGCTTCACTCAGTGCAGGAGTTCTTTCATTGTCTTGAAAGTTTCCTCCTGCTCTTCACCCCACTGCCACTTAGTGTTATTGTGAAGCAGCTTATACAGTGGGGCCAAAACCTTTGAGAGCTCCGGAAGAAACTTGCCATAATAATTCACCATGCCCAAAAACGATCTGAGTTCAGTGATGCTCCTGGGGCTTGGGGCCTCCTTAATAGCTCTCACTTTTTACTCCACTGGGCAAAGCCCCTCAGCTGTAATTTTGTGCCCCAGGTAGGTCACACTCGGAGCCAGGAAGACACATTTTCCGCGTTTCAACCGCAGTTCTGAATCTGAGAGTCTCTTCATCACCTGTTTTAAGTTAGGCAGATGCTTCCCCTCCGTGGCTTCCGTTATCAAAATATCATCAAGATATACTGCTACATGAGGAATCCCCTGCAGCAAAGAGTCCATTGTCAACTGCATTTACTTGAAGAATTACACAATAATAGAGGACTATATAAAATACATAAAGCATAAAAAGTTAAACTACAAAAAGAAATGAGAAAAGTAACAATTCTGCAGAGAGTCTCTGGAATGTGCTGCCAGGGTAGATACATTAGGGGCATTGAAAAAACTCTTACATAGGCACATTGATGAAAAGAAAAATAGTGAATTTTGTGGGAGGGAAGGGTTAGATTGCTCTTAGAGAAGGTTAAAAGGTTGGCACAACATCGTGGATTGAAGGGCCTCTACTGTTCCAGGCTTCACGTCTGCAAGCTCCACGACACTTTACTCCATTGTGTGGTTCTAGAGGAGTTCTAGAAGAATAGAGTATATTAGCCGGGATGTGATGTTGAGGCTCTATAAGGCACTGGTAAGACCTCACTTGGAATACTGCGTGCAGTTTTGGGCTCCTTATTTAAGAAAGGATGTGCTGACATTGGAGAGGGTTCAGAGAAGATTCACTAGAATGATTCCGGGAATGAGAGGGTTAACATATGAGGAACATTTGACCACTCTTAGACTGTACTCCTTGGAGTTTAGAAGAATGAGGGGGGATTTCATAGAAACATTTTGAATGTTGAAAGGCATGGACAGAGTGGATGTGGCAAAGTTGTTTCCCATGGTGGGAGGAGTCCAGTATGAGAGGACGTGACTTGAGGATTGCAAGGCGCCCATTCAAAACGGAGATGGAAAAAATTTTTTTTAGCCAGAGGGTGGTGTATCTGTGGAATTTGTTGCCACGGGCGGCAGTGGAGGTCGGGTCACTGGGTGTATTTATGGCAGAGATTGATAGGTATCTGAGTAGTCAGGGCATCAAAGGTTATGGTGAGAAGGTGGGGGAATGGGACTAAAGGGGAGATTGGAGCAGCTCATGATGAAATGGCAGAGAGACTCGATGGGCCAAATGGCCGACTTCTGCTCCTTTGTCTTATCGTCTTACGGAATAGGGAATAGCATTTTTATATTTGGCAGTGTCGAAAGAGGTATAGTCGAGGTAGTTCTGAGAGTCAGTGGTTTACCAGCCTTCTCCTTCTCTCCCTCCCCCCACCTTTATAGAGCCCCTACCCCCTCCTTCTTCAGTCCTGCCGAAGGGTCTCGGCCCGAAACGTTGATTGATCGTTTCCATGGATACTGCCCGACCTGCTGAGTTGATTTGACCACAGCATCTGCAGTGTACTTTGTGCTTACTTATCATACGAGGAATGTTTGATTGCTCAGGGTCTGTACTCACTGGAATTCAGAAGGATGAGAGGGTATCTCATTGCCACCTTTCAAATATTGAAAGGCCTAGACAGAGTAGATGTGGAAAGGATGTGTCCCATGTTGGGAGAGTCTCGGACACGAGGGCACAACCTCAGGATAGAGGGGCGCCTTTTCAAAACAGGGATGCTGAGAAATTTCTTTAGCCAAAGGGTGGTGAATTTATGGAATTTGTTGCCACGTACAGCTGTGGAGACCAGGTGATTTTTCCCCATAACTGCCTTGTTTAATAAATTCAGTTTTTCAACTATATCTGACAGGTAAAATATGTCAGACTTAGCAGTGACAATTTGTTCTCCTAGAAATACTACAATACTGTCCCAAATGTAGGGCTGTCAGTACCATTAACTGTGGTGTTAACTATTCAGGCTAACAGAATGGCTTCTCTGTATTGTTATAATGAAATGGCTTCTCTGTAATGTTACTTAATGCTGTAATGGGTTTCTGTGCCTGGAATGTTTGGGTTATAACTGCAGGTAAGGGGGGAACTAACCAATGGAGAATTGTTATGCTGTCTTGTATGAGTAAGCTGAGCGGGTGTTTGTGGTCTTATTCAGGGAAGCGACCGAGAAGGACAGACGTGTGAGGAGCGAGCAGCGATTCCAGGGCAGCGGATACGGAAGTTGGCAGTTTGGATGGTGGCCAAAGGCTTGGAAGGTCATTGTGGAAGGAACTGGAGGCGTGAGCTCCAATGTATTAAAATATTATGTGCGCAAACTGATAAACTTACTGATTTGGCGCCTTTAGGTTATCTGTTTCTACTAACCCATCACTAACTTTATAGTTAAAGTTGTAATTATTTACTCGCATTTGGTGTATTTGATTATTGTGTTGTGAGTGTGTACTGGGGTGGGGGGCATTACACCGAAGTATTGCTCTGTTGGCAGGATGACGGCGGCTCACCCTAGGTGAACGGGGGTAAATTGGGGGCACAGATGCTACACAAATTTCAACAAACCAGCAAAGACAATTACCTTTTGATAACCATCGTACCTCAGTGTGCATTAGTAGCCATTCAATATCTTGTTCACTTTCCTCACAAAATTGTTGAAAAAGACGATATGAAAGTGTGTTGAATGTGATGAAGTTGACAGCCATTATCACACAGCAAGGCTGTCTTATAAACATTCTCCCAATATTTTCACAAGATGGATGACACAAAGTATGTCAGGCAGAGCATTTTTCAATGAGTAATGAATCCTCTGTATCTGATGCACCATCAATAACTCACGCTGAGACTTAGGAAGTGAGATATCGGCTTTTATTGACTGAAGAACAACACTACATCCTGGGAAAATGAGGGAGAGCAGCAGACCACAGTCGCCTTTATACAGGGGTCTGTGGGAGGAGCCACAGGAGCAGTCAGCAGGGTCTGTGGGAGGAGCCACAGGAGCAGTCAGACAGGTATATCTAGTTCACCACATTCACCCCCCCTTTGTTTAAAAAAATCCCCAAGTATAGTTACAGGTTAAGTCTATCAGGCGGTCGAATCGTTGGCTGCGATCTACGTAGCTCCGGCTGCAATTGCACAGGAGCCGGAGTTGGTGATGGCACAGGTGCCGGAGGTGGTGTTTGCACCGGAGGCGGAGAGTGGGTTGGTTCTGTCCCAACAGGAGGTGTCAGGGATCCCTCGCGTGTGAGCGAGGTCCCTGGAATAGACGCGTACGAGATGCCCGGTACATGAGCGTCGTGAGGAGTCAGGGTGTGGCACGGTGCGTGCGGTGTCACCTCGGGTACAGGGTGCATAGTTACCGTGGAATGCTCGGGGTAGTGGTCTTCTGCTCCGGCGGGCGCCAGGTCGCGGACAGAGACCGTGTCCTCCCGCCCATCAGGCAAGACCACGTAGGCATACTGGGGATTAGCATGCAGGTGAACCCTCTCGACCAGCGGTGAGTACTTATTACTCCTCGCATGTTTACGTAGCAGCACTGGCCCCGGGGACGTCAGCCAAACTGGTAGGGTGGTCCCACTGACAGACTTCCTGGGAAAAGAGAATAGGCGTTCGTGAGGGGTGGCATTAGTGGACGTACACAACAGGGAGCGGATAGAGTGGAGTGCCTCAGGGAGGACCTCCTGCCATCGGGAGACTGGCAACCCTTTTGACTTAAGGGCTAAAAGTGTGGCCTTCCACACTGTGGCGTTCTCCCTCTCCACCTGTCCATTCCCCCGAGGATTATAACTCGTGGTTCGACTAGTAGCAATGCCCCTAGCTAGCAGGAACCAGCGCAACTCGTCACTCATAAAGGAGGACCCTCTATCACTGTGGATATAGCAGGGATATCCGAACAGAGTGAAGAGTTGGCGCAGGGCTTTTATGACGGACGTGGCAGTGGTGTCGGGGCAGGGAACGGCAAAGGGGAATCGTGAGTACTCGTCAATAATACTGAGAAAATAGACATTGCGGTCGGTGGAGGGAAGGGGGCCCTTAAAGTCAACACTCAGTCGCTCAAAAGGGCGGGTGGCCTTGACAAGCTGCGCAGTGTCAGGACGGTAGAAGTGCGGTTTGCACTCAGCGCAGATCTGGCAGTCCCTGGTCATCGTCCTGATGTCCTCCAGGGAGTACAGCAGGTTCCGGGCTTTAATGAAATGGTAAAATCGGGTGACCCCCGGGTGGCAAAGTTGGGCATGAAGGGCATACAGCCGGTCGAGCTGGGCACTAGCACACGTTCCCCGGGATAGGGCATCAGAGGGTTCATTGAGCCTGCCAGGCCGGTACAGGATATCATAGTTGTAGGTGGAGAGTTCTATTCTCCATCGCAAAATTTTATCATTTTTGATTTTGCCCCGCTGTTGGTTGCTAAACATGAACGCAACCGAGCGCTGGTCGGTCAGCAAGGTGAACCTCCTTTTTTTCTTCTTCACACACACTCATTTATAAGGAAAGGGACATGGCTGTTGCAGGAGGGCTATTCCACCATGGGATGCCACAACTCGACCACGGGGTCCAGAGCGAAACCCAAATCGCGGAGCTGTGCAGGAGTTTAGAAGTGGGCACCGTCATCACTCTGTACTTCTCCAAGAAGTCGCAGAGGCCGGAGAGGAGAACCCCGAGCATTCCACGGTAACTATGCACCCTGTACCCGAGGTGACACCGCACGCACCGTGCCACACCCTGACTCCTCACGACGCTCATGTACCGGGCATGCAAGATGGCGGCTCCCAGGTCGCACATGGGTAGGTAGGGGCGGCAAAGATGGTGACGCCGGCAAAGATGGTTGTCCACATCCGGGCATGCAAAATGGCGGCCCCCAGGTCTCAGACGCAGCGCTGCTCGACCCCGGGCGCGGTTTAGATTTACAGACCTTGGCGAAATGGCCCTTCTTCCCGCAGCTGGAACAAGTCGCGTCGCGAGCCGGACAGCTGTTTCTGGCATGTTTCTGAAGCCCACAAAAGTAACAGTGTTTTATACACGGCGAATTCGAGGAGTTCGTGATACCGCGACTGGCAGCGGCGTTGGCGAATTCGCTCGGAACCGGGGAATCGCGCGGCTGGACCGCTTCGGCGTACAGCTGCGCAGCCTCTAACGTATCGGCCGTCTCTATCGCGGAGCGTAAGGTAAGATCAGCTTTTTCCAGCAGCCGCTGGCGCAAATACACTGACCGGACCCCAGTCACAAAAGCGTCTCGGACCAAGAGTTCCGTATGCTGTTCCGCTGTGAGCGTTTGGCAGTCACAAGTCCGCACGAGTGCCTGTAGAGCTCGGAGAAATTCAGCAGTCGACTCCGTAGGCCGCTGTTGTCGTGTTGCCAAGCGGTGCCGAGCATAAACTGCGTTTACCGGCCGCAGGTACTGTCTTTTGAGGGCGGCAAGCGCCCCCTCTTAGGTGGAGAGGTCCCTGATGAACGAATAAACTTTTGGGGCGACCCTCGAGAGGAGAAGTCTGAGCCGAACAGCCGAGTCGGTGGCACGAACCTCCTCCAAGTATGACTGGAAGCACACAAGCCAGTGTTCAAAGGCAAGAGCTGCTTCAGGGTCTTGGGGGTCCAAATCCAGGCGTTCTGGGCGTAAAACGGTTTCCATGTTGTAATTTTCAGTCAATAAAATTGATGCACCATCAATAACTCACGCTGAGACTTAGGAAGTGAGATATCGGCTTTTATTGACTGAAGAACAACACTACATCCTGGGAAAATGAGGGAGAGCAGCAGACCACAGTCGCCTTTATACAGGGGTCTGTGGGAGGAGCCACAGGAGCAGTCAGCAGGGTCTGTGGGAGGAGCCACAGGAGCAGTCAGACAGGTATATCTAGTTCACCACAGTATCTTCTTCTCATCGAAGCAGCACTATTATCAGTTGCAAAGGCCATTATGTATGACATCTGTCTGATTGGGCAGTCTGGACCGAAAGAAGCTGCAAATCTAGTCATCTCCATCTTGGGTACTAGCCTACAAACTACCCAGGAGATCTTTAGGGAACGGTGTCTCAGAAAGGCAGCGTCCATTATTAGGGACCTCCAGCACCCAAGGCATGCCCTTTTCTCACTGTTACCATCAGGGAGGAGGTACAGAAGCCTGAAGGCACACACTCAGTGATTCATGAACAGCTTATTCCCCTCTGCCAACCGATTCCAAAATGAACCTTGAATCTTTGGGCACGACCTCACTTTTCTTTTAGTATACAGTATTTCTGTTTTTGCACATTTAAAAAAATCTGTTCAATATATGTAATTGATTTACTTGTTTGTTTATTATTTTATTTTTATCTACATTATGTATTGCATTGAACTGCTGCTGCTGCTGAATTAACAAATTTCCCGTCACATGCTGGAGATGATAAACCTGATTCTGATTCTGATGGACTCATTGGGTGGAAGAGCCCATCATCGTGTTGTATCTCTAAATCAACACAAATGTTTGTAAAACCTATGGAAGATGTTGGGAAAACCACATTTGGAGTGCTGTGTACAGTTCTGGTCATCCTGCAATGGGAAGGAAGTCATTAAATTCAAGTTACAAGGAATTTACTGTGACCAGGACAGGAGAATTGAGAGTTATAAGGAAAGACTGGATAGGATCGGACAGTTTCTTTTGCTTGGAGCGCAGAAGGTCGAGGGGTTGACAACATAACATCATGAGGTCAGCTGTTCACACAGAGGGGAAGGTGATTACATGGACTGAGCTGCCAGAGGAAGTGGTAGAGGTGGGGACCATCACATATAAAAGTCATTTGGAAGGGAACACGGATAGGAAATGTTCAGAGGGACATCTGCCAAATGTAGGCAAATGGGACCAGCGTAGACGTGCAGCTTTGTTGGCATGGACCAATTGGGTCCAAGGGCCTGTTTGTGTGCTGTATGCAACCATGACTGATCTGCCATCTTCCTTGTCCCCAGTAGAACAAGGTCTTCCATTATCAGCGTTGCCTCAGTGTCATAGTCAAGGGAGAGTGAGGGGCACTCACAGGAAGTGTGGCCAGAAATAACCATGATGAAATTAAAATGGACATCTCCTCACCCCTTCCCAAAATGACCACCAGTCTAGACCTCAGGCTTCATTCTTTACTTTCACTATTTGGTGTTGGTTTATTATTTTCTCATGTACTGAGATACAGTGAAAAGCCTGACTTGCAAACTGTTCATACTGATCAAATCATCACACACGGAACTGAGGTAGAACAAGGTAAAACAATAACAGAATGCAGAGTAAAGTGCAGCAGCTACAGAGAAGTGTAGTGTTGGTAAACAGTAAGGTGCAGGATTGTAGCAATTGACATTGTGAGATCAACAGTCCACATCACAGTAGAGGACCATTCAATAGAACATTACAGCACAATACAGGCCATTCAGCCCACTATGTTCTGCAAATATTTTATCCTACTCTAAGATCTATGTAACCCTTCCCTCCTACATAGCCCTCAGTCTCTCCCCCATCCATGTGCCTATCTAAGAGTTTAATTGTTCCTACTGTGTCTGTCCTAAATTCAATGGCAGACAGGGTAGAAGCTCTCCTTGAGCCTGTTGGTTTGTGTTTTTGGGCTTTCCTATCTCCTGCCCGATGGGAGAGGGGATAAGACAGAATATGGGAGGTGTCTTGGATTGTGCTTGCTGTTTTACTGAGGCAGTGAGAAATGTAGACAGAGTCCAAGGAGGAAAGGATGATTTCTGTGATGTGCTAAGTTGTGTCCATATCACCCTGCATTTTCCTGTAGTCACATCTTGATCATCATGAGGTAGATTGTGAGGTCATTATGATCCAGTACCTGACCACAAGAAACTGCAGGCTGAGTGCAGTTCATCCAAGTACACGAGGAAAGGGAACTCTTCTCGATGTGCTGAGCTGCTTTTACAACAGTTTCTTGGAATAACTGACAAAGTTAACGGAATTCCGTAAACAATACAGGCTGGTGGTCTCTGGTGGTATTGCCACCTTCTTCGGCTGTTGGGCTGCCTGAGGTTTGACAAGAAGCACCCTCAAACTGTGACAACCAAGCCCGTGGTTGGCACAGCCCAGACAATAGATTCCAACACTGAGGAAGTGGAGCCGGGGGGCAGTGCTGCACACTCTGAGAATTAATACTGTGGATCTGAAGCCACAAGGTTACAACGAAAGTATGGAGGAGGGGCATATTCAGTTAGGGGATGAAGGAAATGAACATGCGATGTCATCACAGGGACTGGCAGATCGAAGCCCTGAAGATACCCAAAAAGAGGCGACTGAATCAGTGGACGAACACGAGCAACGAGAGGAGGAGAGGGAGGAAAACGACAAACAAACCATCGGAGATCAGGAAGAGCCAAACAATGAAGAGAGGCTGGGGGGGATGTGGGGTGACCCCACTAATGGCCAAGTGTGCAAGCAAAGGAGAATAAAATTGGGCAAGATAAAGCGATCTTTTGCAAAGAAGTTGGTTGGCGAGGGGAAGGAATTGAGGAGATGGAAGAATAAACTTCAAAGGGAGCAAGTCTTTCTAGGTCAGAGAAGTAGAAGGGGGCAACGGCGAACTTGCAGAAGAGTCCTCTGGTTTAGTGAACCAGTGCCTGAGGCTGGGTCAAGGAAAGGAAAATGGATAGAGCAGTCCATTAGTCCTAGAAGGAACACAGAAGACCGTAAAGCGAATGAAGGTAAAAATATTAGTTTAAATATATCTGTCTGAGTGTACGTGTAAGAGTTTGAGAATAAATGTATAGGCACAATTGCTATATCAAGTTTTTAATATAAATGGGTCGGTGTTCCAAAGATTTTGGGGCTCTGGAATATCCAAGTTGTAGAAGGCTACTGATCAAATGCTAATAACTGGGGCTAGTATGGATGACATCATTAAATGATGGGTTGAATGGCCTGATTCTGTGCCGATCTTTCGATGACACATCATGACATCACAGACCCTTTGTTTACCTGCAGTCTCCCACCCACCTTCATTATCTAACTGCCGATTGTCACTGGTACAGGGCAGTGGAGAAGCAATTAGTGCAGCACTCCACAGGGCCAGCGATCACCAATCAGGATACAGTTCCACTGCTCTCTGAAAGGAGTCTGTACATTCTTCCCAAGACACCATGGATTTCCTCCAAGTTCAATTGAAATCTTCCAATTTCCCCCCTTCCTGGTATTGATTGTGCAGAGGAGATTCACTAGGATGCTACCTGGACTAGTTTAACCCATCCTCATGTAGTCTTATGAGGAGAGGATGGGATCCGCCATTTTGCAGCGCATGGAGTAAGTCGCATTTCACAGCGGCGCCACTTTTCTTTTTACATCCCACTGACAGATTCCTTTTAAGTTTGATGATTTATTACTTCTACTGAAGGAATTACGATGGCCGTAAGTCGATCTGGTATTGAACTGAGAAGCGGCAAGACTTTTCCTGAAACAGACCAAACTGAACAAGTAAAGAAAGCGGAGGAACCTGTTACTTCAGCGGGAATATTTTCTTCAATAGAAAACATGAAGTTGGAATTTGGATCGCTCAATACTAAGATTGATAAGCTGACGGACACCAACGGGAAGCTTGAAAAGTCTATCTCTAGTGTAAGAATCTCTGAAGAATTTGGACTTTCAATTTCAGACGCTTAAGCAGACTACAAATCGAATTGAGAACGAACATGATGAATTCAGGCAAACTATTAAAGAACAAGGAGTTAAGGTGTCTTCGACGGAAAAGAAAATGAATGAAATTACCTTGGATCTATCTAAAATGAAGAAAAAATGGTTGATTTAGATAGTAGAGCGCGACGGAGGAATTTGCGTATACTAGCATTGGCTGAAAATACTGAAGCTGCTGATCTGTTAAAGTTCTTCTCAGACATGCTGTACTCACTTTTTAGTGAGACCCTGGAAGCTAGCCCTTTAATCGATAGAGTCCATAGAATTCTATTTCTCAGCGTTCATCTGAATTACATCCTCGACCAATTGTACTTTGTTTGCATTATTATACAACCAAAGAAGCCGTACTTCGAGAGGCCAGAAGAAAGCGAAAGATAATCTTTAAATCAACAGAGATTCGTATAGTCGAAAATTTTCCTCCTGAAATTTTTGCCGAAAGAAGGAAATACCGAGACGTCATGAGTGAAATGTATAAGCTAAATTTACATCCATCACTTCGGCATCCAGCACAGCTGATAATCTTTCCGGAAGGGTCTCAGTCACTGAGAATCTACTCTCCCCAGGAGGGATGGGAGTACATTAAAAATCTTGATGAAGGGTCTCTGCCCGAAACGTTGGCTACTCTTTTCTCACGGATGCTGCCTGACCTGCTGAGTTCTTCCAGCGTTGTATACGTATTCTTTGATCCACAGCATCTGCAGTTGTATTTTTGTGTTTTGACATTAAAAATCTTAAAGTTAAGCTGATTGCTGAATAGGTAATTCTGATGTATGAGATGTTTACAGATGCCCTGAGTTAAGTTTATTCTATGCTTTTTGAGTCTCTGGTATGGGATGTGGCTGATCAAACTTTTTTTTTACTCATTAATAATTAGTATATATATATCAAATTGTTTTGGAGGGAACTCTTACAGTATTATACTATAAAGGTCTGTATAGGACCTGCCGTGTATTACTTTTTTTTTGTTTGCTTCAACATTGATATAATTTTAGGTTTGTTTTATATATATATATATATATATATATATATATATATATTTTCATTTTTTTCTTTTTGAGAGAAAGAACTTTGTAATATTATTTGCTTGGATTTACTTTTCTTTTAATATGTGATTAATATACTGTAGATGAATTAAAGATGGCCATCGCCAATTATGTTTTTATTACTGTTAGACATAACATTGCAGTATTTGAAATTTGTTTGTTCCTTTTATTATGGCTATATTGAGTGGGATTAATATTTCAAATTTAATATATGTAGCTGCAAAATGGAGGATGGAGTCAAGAGTCACTAGGTTAGCATGCGACCAGCCTATTGGTTGCTGTCTTTCTGGCTTTGCAGGAGGGGGCTATTAGAGTAGATTTCTTTTCTCGATTGGGCTGTTCTTTGGATGGATTTTTTTTCGCAAATACGTCATTCCTTCTAGTCATATCCGTGCCTTTTGGATTTATAAAATATTAAATGAAATTTTAAACATGGATGTTAATAACATCAATATAATCTGTTGGAATCTGAACGTGTGAATCATCCTAGTAAGCGTAAAAAGATTTTTAAGAAATTAAAAACATTTAACGCAGATATTATTTTTGCGCAAGAAGATCATATACGGAGATAGAATGAGAACTGGTTTTTCAAATTTTGAAAAGGTTCCTTTATTTCATTTGTTATCGACTAATAAAATTAGAGGTGTATCTACTTTTTGTTACCTCCAAAATTCCTTTTGTACATTTTAATACTATTACTGATTCGACTGGAAGATATTTAATTGTTACTTGTTTATTGTGCAAGTAAAAGGTAGCTCTGGTGTGTATATACGCACCTAATGTAGATAGTTCTGAATTTTTTAAGAAGCTTTTTTCTGAGCTACCGAATCTGAAGTAATATAAGTTGATCATGGGCAGTGACTTTAATTGTTGTCTGAATCTGGCAATTGACAGGTCATCAACCAATCCGTCGCTTCCTAATAAAGCGGCGGCGTGTATTAATTCTTTTTTACTAGAATATGGCCTGGTCGATATCTGGAGATATAAGCACCCTAACGACAAAGATTTCTCTATTTTTTCACACTTTCATCATAAATAGTCTAGAATTGATTACTTTTTTCTAGACACACTTTTGCTACACTTTGTTGTTGAGTGTGCGTATGGCATCATTGTAAAGTTGGATCACGCGCCTTTGAAGTTAACCCTGAAGTTTTTGGATAGCTTTTTGAAAATGTCACAGTGGAGATTGAATCCCGTATTGTTACAGGATCCCGCTTTTGTTAGTTTTATTAAGGAGCAAATTTCTATATTTTTTGAATTTAATACAACTGAAGGAATATCAAACCTAGTTATATGGGACACGATGAAATCTTTTCTTAGGGGACAGATAATTTCATACTCAGCAGCTTTAAGAAAGAAAACTAAAGTGGAACTGTCAGTGCTTACTAATAAAATTAGAGAGATAGATAAAGCGTATTCAGTTAAACCTACTGAAGACCTATATAAAGAAAGGGTCGAACTTCAATCACAATATGATTTGCTTTTGACCTTTCCTATCAAACAGCAAATTCTTAAATCTAAAAGTTTATTTTATATACATGGATGTAAATCTGGTAAACTTTTGGCTGGTCAGTTAAAGGCTGGTATGGTTAGAAGACAGATTTTAAAAATTCGTAGACCAGATAGAATTGAAACCTTAGATCCTTGTGAAATTAAGAAGATATTTATGGATTTCTATTCTAATCTGTATAAATCTGAATTCTCTGATAATACTATTATTATGAATAGATTTTTGCAAAAGTTAAATATACCCAAAATTTCGACTCAAGATGTTGATATATTAGATGCACCTATTAAACAAGAGGAGATAGCTAAAGCTATATCCTCTATGCAATCAGGGAAAGCTCCGGGACCAGATGGTTACACGGTGGAATTTTACAAGACTTTCCATGAAATGCTTATACCACATCTTCATCAAACTCTTATTGATTCTATACCGTCTGGGAATCTTCCGAAAATTTTTTATGAGGCATTAATTTCATTGATTCCTAAAAAAGGACAAGATTTACTGGAATGTGTATCCTATAGAACTATCTCTTTACTGAATGTAGATTTTTAAATTCTCTCTACGATTCTAGCCGATGGACTTGAGAATATTTTGCCTACTGTTATCTCAAATGATCAAACAGGATTTAATAAAAACAGATACTCACATTTTAATATTTGACGACTGTTAATATCATTTAATTCCCCTCGGTTAAAGAATCTGGATGTATTGTGTCTCTGGATGCAGAGAAAGCTTTTGATAGGGTGGAATGGCCTTATTTGTTTCAGATTTTGAAGAGGTTTAATTTTGGTCCGGGAATTATTTCCTGGATTAAACTGATTTATCAAGCCCCGGTGGCTGCAATTATAACTAATAATCAAAAGTCTCCTTATTTTAGATTATATAGAGGAACCCGTCAGGGCTGTGCTCTCAGTCCTTTATTATTTAATTTGGTTTTAGAACCACTTGCAATCTCTCTTAGGGATTCTAATTCTGTGCAGGGTATTAGGAGAGGGGATAAATTACATAAGGTTTCGTTATATGCAGATGATGTATTAGTTTACATTTCAGACCCTAGGAAATCTATTCCTTTTATGTTTTCTATAATTACGGAATTTAGTATTTTCTCTGGATATAAACTTAACTTACATAAAAGTGAACTATTTCCTATTAATAATTATTCTGATTATTATGATCAAATACCTTTTAATATTGCTAAAAGCTATTACACATACCTTGGTATTAAAATTATTAAAACTTTTAAAAGACCTATATAAGTATAATTTTTCCCCTCTAATTGAATATACTCAACAAGCGCTTTCTAAATGGTCGCCTATGTCGATGTCATTGATTGGTCAAATAAATGCTATAAAAATGGTTATTTTACCAAAATTTTTCTATACATTTCAAGCAGTTCCATTTTTTGTTCCAAAAACATTTTTTGATAAAATTGATTCTATGATCTTGCCTTACATTTGGAATAATAAAAGCTCCAGAGTGAGTAAATTTTTATTGCAAAAATCAAAAAATGAGGGAGGACTGGTGCTACCAAACTTTAGATTTTATTATTGGGCAATTAATATTTGTTATATCACCTTCTGGATTCATGGTATAGATAACCAGGATTACCCTTCATGGTCAGATTTGGAGGAGAATTTGGTAAGGGGGTTTTCTTTAGCTTCCTTACTAGGAGCTCCCCTTCCTTTTTCGTTCTCCAGAATAGGTAGACAATGTCTTAGTTCTATTGGTAAACATACTTTAAAAATTTGGTTTCAGTTTCGTAGATTTTTTGAATGTTTTGTACTCTCTAGTAATATCTATTCTAACTTTTTTCTTTAAACCATTAACTCTGGATAAGGCTTTTTTAATATGGAAAACTAAGGGAATAAAAAATTTTTTAGATTTATTTTCAGAGGATTGTTAATGTCTTTTTCAAAGTTAATGGATAAATATGATATACCCAGTACGCATTTTTTTTAGATATTTACAAGTTAGGAATTTTTACGTGATTTTTTACTGAATTATCCCTTGGCTTACTCACCAAATTTGGTTTATGCTATTTTTCAGCTTAAACCATTTCAGAAACGATTAATAGCTATTTATAAACAGTCAAAGAATGCACATATGACGCCTAATGATAAGGTTAAACGTACTTGGGAAATAGAATTTCAACATTCACTTTCAGATGATCAATGGAGTAAAATTTATTATCTACTTAATAATTCATCCATCTGTGCTCGTCATTCCTTAATTCAGTTTAAGATAGTACACAGGGCCCATATGTCAAAAGATAAATTTGCACATATTTTTTCTAATATAAGCCCTATTTGTGACAGATGCAACACAGAGGTGGCTATTCTAACTCATATGTTTTGGTCCTGTGTAACGATAAATAACTTTTGGAGGGATGTATTTAGGTTATTATCAAAAGTTATAGGTGTGGATTTACAACCCAATTCACTCACGGCAATTTTTGGGATTATTCCAGAGGAAACCTTTTCAACTTTACTGGCTAGGAGAGCTATCTCGTTACACTGGAAAGAGTCTAATCCACTTAACGTTTTTCATTGGCTCTCCTCCATTATGTTCTGTTTAAGTTTGGAGAAAATTAGAAGCCAGACGTTTAACTCATCTTTTAACTTTGAGCAAGTCTGGTGACCTTTATTCAATATTTTCATACGATTTAATTTTATTTATTTATTTTTTTTATTTCTTTAAGGAAAAATTTTCCTCGTCCCTGACCGTTTGGAGGTGACTGGAAGGATGCTTTCTTTCTTCTTTTTTCTAATTTTATCCTCAAATGGACTGCCCAATCTTTCTTTTTTTTAGGCTAGTTTAGCGGGTTTTATTTTCTTCTTATACAATAAAATTTCCAATCTTTTTTTTCTTTACGACCTGCCAAGAGGAGTTGTGGTTTCTTGTTTATATATTATATACAACAGCGTAATATTATATTTAATTGACTTCGACATTATATTGTTGTTTATATGTTTTTTGTATTATGTTTTTGTTAAAACTTCTCCTCTGATCTGCAATTTTTTCTCTGCTGGAAAATCAATAAAAAAAGATTGAAAATGAAAAATGAGGAGAGGATGAGCACGTGAGGGCTTTTCCCTTTGGAGTGAAGGAGGGTGAGAGGAGACTTGAGAGGGGTGTACAAGTTCATAACAAACATAGATCGAGTGGATAGCCAGAGATAGTTTCCCAGGGTGGGAATGGCTAATACCAGGGAGTGCACACAGAGAGTGGTGTGTGTATGGAACCACCTCAGGGGTGGTGGTAGAGGCAGATACATTGGGGACATTTAAGAAATACCTGTACAGAGCACATGAATGATAGAAAAAGGGAGTGCTCTATCTGGGGAAAGGGTTATATTGATCTTAGAACAGTTCAAAATTTGGCACAATACTGTGGGCTGAAGAGCCTGTAGTGTGCTCTAGAGTTCTATCTCACTCATTGCAATACCTGCCCCTCTCCTACACATTAACACCGTTCCTCTGTCCTCCACTGCTCTCCTCTACCTTCCTAACTCCTGAACTCCTACCCCTACCTCACCAGATCCTCACTCACTCTCCTCTTGTGTGTTCCATCACTCCTTCCCTCCATTCCACTTCTCCTTCACTACCCACTTTCCTTCTGCCATCACTCTGACTGACGTGTCCTCTCTGTGCTCCTCCCAAGGCCTCGCCAAGGACAAGGATATTAAAGCCATGCTCGAGGGTAGTCACATGCAGAAGCTCAGATCCAGATCGTGGAGGAAGACCCGGTTTTACAAGCTCCAGGAAGACTGTCAGACGGTGTGGTACAATTCCAAAAAGATCCTGAAGTCAGCCAGGAGCCAAACGTGTGAGTGTTGCTCAAAACTTGGAGGGATGGTGTGATGGCAAACATACTTTAAATGAGTTTTAAAAAATTGTCTTGGGCACCAACAATTGCAGGTGTTAGTCCTTGATTCCTGGTATGGCACCACTCTCAGGCCAGTAGAGTTACTGCTTCACTGCACCAGTGACCTAGATTCTGTCTTTCATTGATTCTATTTTGTTTGGAGATAGAGTACAGACAGGTCCTTCTGGCCCAATCAGCCACACCACCCAGCGGTCCACCAGTTTAGCGCCAGCCAAATCACAGGACAATTTACAACGACCAATTCACTTACTAACTGGTCGGTCTTTGGACTGTGGGTGGAGTCCAGAGCACCCGGAGGAAACCCCCACACTCACAGGAAGGACATGCAGACTCCATACAGACAACACTGGAATGGACACACTGCGGTGGGTGCAGAGGCTGCCAGGGGTGGTGGCGAGAAAAGATCAAGATCAGCTTCATTTGTCACACGTGCATTGAAAGTAGAGTGAAATGCATCAAATCAAATCACCGAAGGTTATGCTGGGCAGCCCACAAAAGCATCACCATGTCCTGGTACCAACACGGCATGCCCACAACTCACTAATCTTACCTGAATATTTGCAATGGTAGCACCAGGAGCATGGCAACATTTGCAGGCTGTGTCCGGCACGTCCTCCAATCGCGTTGCTCGTTGATGCAAATGAGATGTTTCATTGTTCGCTACGATGTACATGAGACACATAAAGCTCATTTTACCTTAAATCCCAGAGGTTGGATTATAATCTGCCAAACAAGAGGAGCGAACTGGGGCGAGTCTCAGCAACTCTGCCAAAGTCACATGACTCCTGAGAGTCAATGCCACAGCCACCATCCATTCAACCACAGAGTCCACCAAGCTCGTCCCGTTCGCTCACTTTTGGCCCAAATCCCTCTGAGCTTTTCCTAAACATGCACTTAACCAAAGGTCTGAAATATTATTATTCAACCTGCCACAACTCCATATGACAATACCCTGATGTCCCTTTTAAATCTTTCCCCTCGCACCTTAGACCTCTGTGC